>NC_092757.1:84514689-84684689 GCF_047496795.1 Chiloscyllium punctatum | reverse complement strand
ATGGGAGTCACATGCCTTTGAATTTCTTGAGGCAGTGGGCGCAATTTGACCCTTAGCTGCTGATGTCCTAACTCACAGATGGATACCAGGGCATCGCCACATCTTGATAGGCCTGGTACGTGTATCTCTGGGGGACAAAACCTCCAGCAGCTCAGCCAAGGGCTATTGGATGCCTAGTTGCCATGTCACTGTGAGGAGACACTGCAGTGGAGTTTTGTTGATGCACAGGGAAAGGCAGACCAATAGCTCCCTCGTCATGGTAAGTGAGGCGATGGCAACAGGTCATGCAACAACACTTGTGGCATAACACCAGCCTGTGGCACATCCCAACGTGAGCATCAAGGGATCTGTTGCGGCCAGTGTGAAATGGACCCAGGAGAATCAGGAAGGAACCAGGTTTAACTTCCACCTTGAGGGCCATCGTAAAATCACTACAATTAACTTTGTACAAGTAAAATGATCAAGTTTCTAATCGCCTTCTGCTCTGCTTATACAAGGCATGTGTAATTCTCTAATCGACCTTATTCCGAATGTTATTACACTCCTCGGGGGAGGTGGGATTTGAATGTAGATTTCCTGCTCTCAAGATATGGACACTACCACAAAACCCAGCTCAATGGGGACGTGTTTTAAAATAACCAATGAAACTAAATTAACCAAATGTCTTTATGAAAAATGATTCAGCTCCCTGAATGAAAAGTTGTGTTAATTCTCCTTAGCTAAACGTAGAGCTTCTAGGGCCGCTGTGGTGCAGTGGTAGTGTCACTACCTCTGGGTCAGGAGGCTGCCCAGTTCAAGTCCTACCTGACCCAGAGGTATACTCCACCCTGTCTGAGCAGGTTGATTAAAAGTTATCAGTCCCTTAAAGGGACACTGCAACAAAGTTCAAAGCAAATGCTAAATCAAAATGTAGTCTTGGGTTAACGAATGAATCTAGCCCAAGCATGTCCAGCAGTCGCAGAAGAATATGTTTTTATTTGGGGACATTGAAGTTTTGGGACACAGCAATGCAATCCTTCCCCAGGTGAACACAAATGAAATTTGGCGAAAGTGAGGACTGCAGATGCTGAAGATCAGAGTCTAGGTTAGAGTGGTGCTGGAAAAGCACAGCAGGTCAGGCAGTGTATCCGAGGCAAACTTTGGCTTTTGCCCGAAATGTTGATTTTCCTGCTTCTCGGATGCTGCCTGACCTTCTGTCCATTTCCAGAACCACTCTAATCTTGACAAATGAAATTTGGCCATTCTGTGGAGAGGTCAATAGACTGAAACATTAACTCCATGTCTCTCTCCATAGATGCGGCCTGGCCTGTTCACTAATTCCAGCATTTTGATCTGACAATTGCTCCAGACAGACATCAATTGACCTCCGTCAGCATGAGCCTGTGTTGGAAGAGGATGAAAAAGGCAAAAGAAGGGTCAGCCGTGTGAAAGCCGGCATTTTCATAGAATCCCCACAGTGTGGCAGCAGGCCATTCGGCCCACACTGGTTCTCTGAAGAGCATCCCTCCCAATCACTGTAACCTTGCTGCATTCCTCATGGCTAATCCAGCCAGCCTTGCACTTGACTGGACACTAGGGGCAAGTTAGCATGGCCAATCCAGGAAACCTGAACATCCTTGGATCCTGGGAGGAATCCCGCACAGACACAGGGAGAACACGCAAACTCCACAGTTGCCCAAGGTTGGAATCAAACCTAAGTCCCTGGTGCTGTGAAGCAGTAGTGCTAAGCACTGAGCCACTGTGCCGATTTGGACACCAGGTCGCGAGAGGAGAAGAAGAAAGAGTTGGATGAAGGAAATTAGAATTGGACTGGCTGTTGGAGCAGAAATAAAGAGATTGTGTGTGAAGAAAGCTTTCATATAAAAAAAGTCATCTGTTTTTTGGTCTCTTTATTGCCTCTGAATGTTCATTCTCCATCTGTTTCCATTCGCCAGAAACTAAGTAATAGATTCATTAGGATGACATTGACACAAGGAGGGGGAATGGAGGGAGAAATCAAGATTTAAAAGCACCTTGCATTTAAATGGAATTTGCATATAAATGGATTTGACTGGAGCGGCAGTATTGTGGGACAAATTATTCTATTCTCAATAAACTGGACAGTTCCTGACAAGCAAGTTATTCTTATAACAGATGCAGTGAGAAAGTCTGTGGGTTACTTCCAATCCAGAACTAACATTAGAGCTGCTTGTGATCTTTGATTCTGTCCAACACCACTGATTGATCGTGTGAGGCCTTCGGTGATGGGACAGGAGTGGTGCGATCCCAAGTTGAAGTCACAGTCCTGGCCCAACACACACTGTCTGACCTAGTCTAGCTGTAAAACCCTCTGCTACCAGTTCATAAAAGTGGACTAAAACAGGAGCATTATCAGAGACAATTTGGCAATGTGCCACGTAAGGAGACACTGATCCCGGTGTGGTCTCCTCTGCGTCAGGAAGACAGGGCGCCTTCTTGCGGATTGTTTCAGAGAACATCTCTGGGACACCCGCACTTACCAATCCCACTGCCCCGTGGCTGAAGACTTCAACTCACCCTACCAATCCATCAAGGATTACCAATCCATCCTGGGCCTCCTCCACCTGACGCCTGGAGGACGAACGCCTCATATTCTGCCTTGGGACCCTGCAACCACACGGGATCAATGTGGATTTCAACAGCTTCATCATTTCCCCTCCCCCCACATTATCCCAATCCCCAGCCTTCAACTTGGCACCGCCCTCTGGACCCATTCATCACTGTCCCCTCTGACCTATCACCTTCTCCCTCACCTTCATCCACCTATCGCTTTCCCAGTTGCCTCCTCCCAACCCCACCCCCTTCCCACTTATCTCTCAGCCCCGACCCACAAGCCTCATTCCTGATGAAGGGCTTATGCCCGAAACGTTAATCCTCCTGCTCCTCGGATGCTGCCTGTCCTGCTGTGCTTTTTCAGCGCCACACTCTCCACACTGATCAACACACAAGTAAAACTACTGTCGACGCTGGAAATCTGAAATAAAAGCAGGAAACATTTGGAACACTGAGCAGGTCTGGCAGCATCTGTGGACAGAAAGGGACAGAGCTAACAGTGCATGCTGAGCGAATGACGAAAAGTCATCATCATCCTGAAAGGGTATTATTGCCACAGATGCTGCCTGACCTGAGCAGATTTTTTTTTGTTTTGCTCTAATTTCAGTGGCTGAAAGCCTAAGTCAAAGAGGAGAAAGGAGACCCGGAAGGGGCCAGGGAGAGAAAGGTTTTTAACAATGGGATTCCCCAGCCCAGGATCTGGATGGCTGAGTACATGGTGTTGGATAGTGAAAGTTAGGGATACGTAGGAAGCTAGAATTGGAGGAATGCAGCAATACTGAATGGTTTTAAGGCTGAAAAGGATTATAGTGACAACACCCTGGAGGAATTTAAACACAGGATAAGAACGTTAAAATCCAAGTGATGACAGATCAGGAACCAACTTACATCAGTGAGTACAGGGGCAGTGGGTGAATGGATGTCTGTGAGTTAGGATGTCAGCAGCAGAATTTTAAAAGTAACTCGGATCCCATCGAATCCATTACTGACCGGAAAGTGAACCTGAGACCTGTTGTGTCTTAATGGATTAATTGCTCACCAGAATAATCTCACTCAGCCATCAAGGGAACCTATATCACTATTAGTCTTCAAAAATGTTTGGCAAACCTTTTGTTTGCTTGCCAAACACATGCCACAACAAAGGAACTTGAGTAAAATGCATCAGTTCATCGCAAGGAAAATAAAATGATTATTGCAGCTTCAAAGCTGAACAGCTGCTCCACATACTCTCCCTTCCCACTGACAAAGGCAGTGGCCCCTAAAGATTCATGCACTCAAATATTCAAAGGGCATCCTTTTTTTCCAAAAGAAACATGAGCTCTGGTGTTGCCGATAATGCCATAGCTGGATCCCAAGCTGCTGGTAAGTAAGTAAGTAAAGTCATCATATCTCAGAGGAGAGTGGACTAAGTGGACATGGTCTTAAATTCACTGTCAGAACAAATTACGGCAGATGCTGGAAGCTGCACTAAAAACAATAAAATGCTGGAAATCACAGTGGGTCAGGCAGCATCCATGGAGAGAGAGCGAGCTAACATTTCAACTCAAAACATCAGCTTGCTCTTTCTCCATGGATGCTGCCTGACCCACTGTGATTTCAAGCTTTTACTGTTTTCAGTCATAAATTCTCCTTTTAAGAATATTTTTTATTATATTATGGTGGAAGGACTGTTACTCTGAACTTTTTATTTCTCTATTTCCTTATTTTTATAACTTCTTACTGTGATGTTGTATTTTTGAATTTCTGTAAAGCTGGACTGCTTATTTCTCTATCTTCCTAATATTTTCTTCCTAAGAATTGGGACTTGTCATTGAGGCAGCACGGGTGCCCAGTGGTTAGCACTGCTGCCTCATAGCACCAGGGTTCGATTCCAGACAACTGTCCATGCAGAGTTTGCACATTCTCCCCGTATTTGCGTGGGTTTCCTCTGGGTGCTCCAGTTTCCTCCCACCAATCCAAAAGATGTGCAGGTCAGGTGAATTGGCCGTGCTAAATTGCCCATAGTGTTAGTCAGAGGGAAATGGGTCTGGGTGGGTTCCTCTTCAGAGGGTCGGTGTGGACCTGTTGGGCCGAAGGGCCTGTTTCCACACTGTAGGGAATCTAATCTAATTTGTACTTCAAAATCTGGACCAAAGATGGTGACATTAGTGGTGATTTGCAAACTTTTCACTGCACTTGTCTGTGTACATGTGACAATTAAGCTAATTCAATTCAGTAGAGAGAGAGAGAGAGAGAGAGACTGATAAAGGCTTCAATCTGGGGGTCAACACATCAGGCGAGGGGTGAGGTTGAGAAGGAGGGACTTTCGTGGCCACCTCAGCAGTGCTATAGGGAGATAGAGAAGTGAGAGTGACTAGGAGTCCAGATCTAGAGGGCATTGATTTAAGGTAAGAGGGGAAAGATTTAAAAGGGACCTGAGGGGCAACCTTTTCACACAGAGGGTGGAGTGTGTATGGAACGAGCTGCAGGAGGAAGTGGTAGAGGCATTCAGACAGGTGCATGGATAGGAAAGGTTTGGCGAGTTATGGCCCATACACATGCAAATGGGACTAGTTCAGTTTGTAAAAACTGGTTGGCATGGATGAGTTGGGCAGAAGGGTCTGTTTCCGTGCTGTCTGACTCTGACTTTATGTTGCTGAGCCTGTTACAAATTGTACTGAGAAGGAGCTTTGCTTTACATCTCCTCCAGTGAACTTTGCAAAATAACCATTTAAAAAACTTTATCATTTTGAGATTATGACTTTATGACATATTTAACAGGAGCTAAATGCCTCCTTGTTTAAAGGGGAAGATTGTACAACTGGGACAATGCAGAAATATAGGAGGACTGCTCTCTCATTAGGCAGAGAGCACTGTTGGTGGTGGGTTTAACCTGAGGGTCACTACACACTCTAGGCACGGGGGAGAGGTTGAGAAGGAGAATATTTCATGGTTAAGCTCAGCCAGCGTGGGAATTGAACCCACACTGTCTGTATGATTCTGCATCACAAACCAGCTAACTGTCCAATCAGAAAGAGAGGCACCACTTTTACTGCAATGTACCATATGTTGTGACAAGCATAGAGTCATAGAGTCATGGAGATACACAGCATGGAAACAGACCCTTCAGTCCAACTCGTCCATGCCGAACAGATATCCCCTCAATCTAGTTCCACCTGCCAGCACCCGGCCCATATCCCTCCAAACCCTTCCTATTCATATACCCATCCAAATGCCTCTTAATGTCGCAATTGTACCAGCCTCCACCATTTCCTCTGGCAGCTCATTCCATACATGTACCACACTCTGTGTGAAAAAGTTTCCCCTTAGGTCTCTTTTATATCTTTCCCCTCTCACCCTAAACCTATGCCCCTCTAGTTCTGGAATCCCCGACCCCAGGGAAAAGACTTTGTCTATTTACCCTATCCATGTCCCTCATCATTTTGTAAACCTCTATAAGGTCACCCCTCAGCCTCTGACACTCCAGGGAAAACAGCCCCAGCCTGTTCAGCCTCTCCCTATAGCTCAAATCCTCCAACCCTGGCAACATCCTTGTAAATCTTTTCTGAACCCTTTCAAGTTTCACAACATCGTTCCAATAGAATGGAGACCAGAATTGCACGCAATATTCCAACAGTAGCCGAACCAATGTCCTGTACGGCCACAACATGACCTCCCAACTCCTGTACTCAATACCCTGACCAATAAAGGAAAGCATACCAAACGCCTTCTTCTCTATCCTATCTACCTGCGACTCCACTTTCAAGGAGCTATGAACCTGCACTCCAAGGTCTCTTTGTTCAGCAACACTTCCTAGGACCTTACCATTAAGTGTGTAAGCCCTGCTAAGATTTGCTTTCCCAAACTGCAGCATCTGGGGCATGGATAGGAAAAATAGACAAAGTCTCTTCTCTGGGTGGGGGAGTCCAGAACTAGAGGGCATAGGTTTAGGGTGAGAAGGGAAAGATATAAAAGAGACCTAAGAGGCAACTTTTTCACACAGAGCGTGGTACATGTATGGAATGAGCTGCTAGAGGAAGTGGTGGGGGCTGGTACAATTGGAACATTGAAAAGACATCTGGATGGGTGTATGAATAGGAAGGATTTGGAGGGATATGGGCCGGGTGATGGCAGGTGGGACTAGATTGGGTTGGGATATCTGGTCTGAAGGGTCTGTTTCCATGCTGTACATCTCTATGACCCTATTTCTAGAATTGTGCTGGCTCTGGAGTTGCTGATTTCAAGTGACCACCTGTGGGAAACTGACGAGATAAGGAGCAAGTTGGTTTCACACTGCTCTTGGTATTATAGTCTTCCACTGACCTCATAGAAACCTTACAGCACTGAAGAAGGTCATTTAGTCCATCAATTCCGAACAGCCCTCCATGGATCAATCCAGGATGTCCCATTTTATCACATTTCGAAGTCTTACGTCCTTCAAGAGCCCACAGACTTTCTTCTGAAATCATTAATTGTCATCGCTTCTGCCTCCTTGCAGACGGCAAGTTCCAGACAATTACCACACACTTTGGGAGAAATATTCTTCCTGTCATTGGCCCTGTATCTCTTGCCCAGAACTTTAAATCCACATCCTCTAATCCTTGTACCGTCAGCTGATAGGAGCTGCTTTCATTTTCCTACATTTACCTGAACTTGTCATAATTTTGAACAAAATCTCCCCCCAATCTTCTTTGCTGTAAGAATGACATCAACTCCATCAGCCTTATTTTGTAACTAAAACCCCCGAATCCTGGAACCAATCTGGGAAATCTCTTTGGCATTCTCTCAGAGAGGGAGCCTCACATCCTTCCTAAAGTGTGGTGACCAGAACAGGATAAAACTCTCACACTATAGCCCAACTGGAGCCACATGGTGAACAGAACCTCCCTGCTTCTGCGCTCAATGCCTCGACATGAAATCCAAGATCCCATCTCCTTTGCTAACTGCTAATTACACTTTCAATTTGTCCTGCCACCTTCAAACCACTGGCTGCATGAACCCCCAGATGCCCCTGTCTCTGTACATTCTTGAGAACCGTGCGAAAGCTATCTCATTATCAGAGAATAATATTAAAGAAAATATAAAACTTGTCCTGTGTTTATCACTGAGCAATCTAGGTTAGAATTTACATTGTCATTTGAGCTGTGATCATATTCATTGAAGTCCAATATCTGATGCAACTTAAAGGCACCCACTCATTCCATGAGCTGAGAGAGGTAGGGGCAACAGTGGCTGAGTGCTGTTGGTGTTGGGCTAGTAATCCAGACACCCAGGCTAATGCACTAGTGACTTGGGTTCAAATCCCATCATGGCAGATAGTGGAATTTGAGTTCAATAAAAATCAGGAACTAAAAAGCCCATGTAGCTATTGTAGAAATCCATCAACTCACTAATGTCCACTGTGGAAGGAAGTCTACCATCCTGATCTACATATGAATCCACACCATAGCAATGTAGTTGACTCTTAACCGGTTCCCATTGATTAGGAATGAGCAATAAATGTTTGCCCACATCCTATGAATGTTTTTTTTAAATGTAGCAGCCCATTAAACTGAAACACATCCACATGCTGTGTTCCAGATAACATTTATGACTGGTTCAATCTCAACTTGTATAGTAACCAACTGGAAACTCTGTCTATGCCTGGAGAAAGAAACCAGAGAGTATCGTTTCTTTCAAGCAAGAAATTAGAAGATTGGGAGTTCAAATCGCACCAATGACACATTTGGAAGCTGAAGTCTTAAAATACTAAATGCTATCAAACACCTGACTAACTCATTCACACCTGTCCCTCCCCAGTTTGATCTAAAAGGTCAAGTCACCATAGTCTTACCGGACCATAGGACTGCTCTGTCATTAGTGAGAGACAACTGGTGACGGTTTAACCTGAGGGTCAGGGGAAGGGAGTGGCTGAGAGGGAGAGTCCTTCATGGTTTGATCTACATGTGGCTCCTGTACGGCATAGTTGGCTCCTTCCACCTTCCCTGTTACCAGGAATGGACAATAAATAGATCCTGCCAGATCCTGCCCAGCAAAGGTTTTCAAAAACAAAGGTGGGTTAGCATAGACAGAAAACCTGAAACAACCCGAAAGGTAAGCAAGAGATTGGAAGAAGTAACAGATTATTTCTGTTCCAAGCTGAACAGATGATGCCACTTGACATAATGGATGAACGACAACATTTAGAAAAAGGTCAGGGATGATAAAAGACTACTTGGCTCATCAAAGCTCCCCCTCAACTATATTAACTCTCCCATCATAGCAGCTAATTGTATTTTGAATAACTCAAAGTCTTTCACTTTATTATCTGTATTGGTAGATCATTCGGAGTATTCATCATTCTTTGAGCTGAGGCACTTCCCTGCAATCTGTTCTCAGTGCACATTTTACTTATATTCATCCATGTCTTACCCAGCTTGTTTTAAAGTAATAAACTGGCCTTATTTTATTTATGCTGTTGAATATTTTATCCTTTGATGAGCTTATGCCTGTCAACCTTAGCCTTTACTTTTCAGTTTTGTGCAGAATGTGCACGTAATTTTATTTCTTAGACTGGCCAACACCATTCTGTCTAATTTTTAAAAGCTCCAAGTATGCGATGTGGGGGGGGAAACTTATCTTCCACGGTCTCCCATTTTAATGTAGCATTCTCTGTCCTTCTCAATGCTCTGCTGGTGAACATTTAAACCATGGTTTGTAGGCCCATTGCAGAGACTTGGGCCCACATCATTCAGGCTGACACTCTTGGTACAGGACTAAGAGGGGGGTTGCTGCACTGTTGTGGCTGGACTATATTCAGATGGAGATGCTAAAGAATCTGCCCTTTCAGGTGGAACAAACAATCCCATGATACTATTTGAAGAAGAGCAGAAGAGATGTTCCTAGTGTCCCAGCCAATACTGGAAAGGGAAATGGCTGCAAGACATCTGGTTCCAGCTATGAGTGAGCACCCAGCAGGCAAAAGTCATCTTAATCCCTCGTTCCTGCCACAGTTAGAAAACAGGACAAAATGTGCAGTTGAGATCTGCATAAGAGTCCTGAAGAAGGGTTACACCTGAAATGTTGACGTCTCCACCTCCTGATGCTGCCTGCCTTGCTGTGTTCTCCCAGCCTCCTGCCTGTCCCTCCTGATGCTGCCTGGCTTGCTGTGTCCTCCAGCCTCCTGCCTGTCCCTCCTGATACTGCCTGTCTTGCTGTGTTCTCCCAGCCTCCTGCCTGTCCCTCCTGATGCTGCCTGCCTTGCTGTGTTCCCCCAGCCTCCTGCCTGTCCCTCCTGATGCTGCCTGCCTTGCTGTGTTCCCCCAGCCTCCTGCCTGTCCCTCCTGATGCTGCCTGCCTTGCTGTGTTCCCCCAGCCTCCTGCCTGTCCCTCCTGATGCTGCCTGTCTTGCTGTGTTCTCCCAGCCTCCTGCCTGTCCCTCCTGATGCTGCCTGTCTTGCTGTGTTCTCCCAGCCTCCTGCCTGTCCCTCCTGATGCTGCCTGGCTTGCTGTGTCCTCCAGCCTCCTGCCTGTCCCTCCTGATGCTGCCTGCCTTGCTGTGTTCTCCCAGCCTCCTGCCTGTCCCTCCTGATACTGCCTGGCTTGCTGTGTCCTCCAGCCTCCTGCCTGTCCCTCCTGATACTGCCTGTCTTGCTGTGTTCTCCCAGCCTCCTGCCTGTCCCTCCTGATGCTGCCTGCCTTGCTGTGTTCCCCCAGCCTCCTGCCTGTCCCTCCTGATGCTGCCTGGCTTGCTGTGTTCTCCCAGCCTCCTGCCTGTCCCTCCTGATGCTGCCTGTCTTGCTGTGTTCTCCCAGCCTCCTGCCTGTCCCTCCTGATGCTGCCTGGCTTGCTGTGTTCTCCCAGCCTCCTGCCTGTCCCTCCTGATGCTGCCTGCCTTGCTGTGTCCTCCAGCCTCCTGCCTGTCCCTCCTGATACTGCCTGGCTTGCTGTGTTCTCCCAGCCTCCTGCCTGTCCCTCCTGATACTGCCTGTCTTGCTGTGTTCTCCCAGCCTCCTGCCTGTCCCTCCCGATGCTGCCTGTCTTGCTGTGTTCTCCCAGCCTCCTGCCTGTCCACTTTGAATTCCAGCATCTGCAGTTTTTTTTTGTCTCTAATACTTATCTCTCAACCAACACCATTTTAAAAAATAGTTTCTCACTCATTACACGGTGGGAGCTTGCTGTAACACAAGCTGCCAGTGTGTTCCCATATTTGAACAGATATTACATTTTGAAGGTACCTTATTGGTTGGCTCTGGGTCATTATTATATCACAAAAGATAACAAATGCACATTCCTCTTTTCAAGCCCAGCTCTGGTATAAGGTTCTCCCTCTCTCCTTTTGCCCTTCCACCTGTGCTTAGTTGCGATCGTTCTTTACCCAGTTTGACTCTCCACCCTTTCCCCAACACTCTCACCCAAACCTTCATTGGCGGAAAGATTTGAGTCAATCGACGATGCCCCTTGTATGATCTGACAGCAGGAGTTTCATGTCCACTGTAACTTGGATTCACCTTCATCTTATTCATTATTACTGAAATAAAACAAAAAAACGGCAGATGCCAGAGATCTGAAAGGAAACAGAAACTGCTGGAGAAACTCAGTAGGTTTGCGAGAAGAAAGCAGAGTCAACTTTTCAAGTCCGATGACTCTTTATCAGAACAGAGATTAACCTGGAAAAACCTGGCCATTTATTGCTGTGAATCCAAAATGTTAACTCTGTTTCTCTCTCTCCGCAGACCAGCTGAGGTTCTCGAGGAGTTTCTGTTAATGTTTGTTTCAGAGCTCCAGCATCTACAGTTCTTTATTTTATTTAAGTGTCCAGCCCCTGGATTCAAGCCACAGATACAGTGACTTGTCCTGTACACGAGGAAGGGTCAACGTTTTGTATAGAGAGGGCTCACCTGAATATTTAATTTCAAGAGCTACATGAATTGAATTCCTAACCACTCCCCTCAGCAAAGCCCCTTTCCTCACACCCCTGATGGGCTCTGCCCCCCCCTCATTCTGAGGCACTGGATTTGAAGCATTAACTCTGCTTTCTCTCTCCACAGATGCTGCCAGACCCGCTGAGTTTCTCCAGCAATTTCCGATTGTGTTCCTTCTCACCCGTGGATTGGACTGTAACCATCGTGCGGTGAGGTAGCACAACACCTGTGTTTGCTGCAAAACCTTGTGGTAGGGAGGAGGGAGAGAGGAGACTGAAAGAGATAGATTGACTCCTTTTGATGTCTGAAGCCTCATAGGAACCAAGAGCCGCTGTGGGTAAGTGAGAAAGGCGGCCGAGCAGGGGTGGGAGTTGGGACCTGGTCCGGGCTCAGTAACAAGTGCTGGAGTTTGGGAATGAGCCGACTCTTATGGAGATCTTGACTGCACATTTTGTTCTGTTTTCTAACTGTGACAGGAGCGAGGAATTAAGTTGAGCTTTGCGTGCTGGGTTCTCACTAATAGCTGGAACCAGATCTCTTGCAGCCATCCTGTCAAGTTCATTTTCCCTTCCAAATGTCTTTTACTAGCCAGAGAAACCCCAGCAGAGTACTGAGCTACACTTTCAGAAGTGGCACCACCCATAGAGGTGTCAGTTTAATGTAAGTCTGCTGAAATCACTCGACAGATGAGCATCCAACTCTCACCCAATAACTTCCCAAGACTTAACCCAGGATGACTGTG
This sequence comes from Chiloscyllium punctatum, assembly GCF_047496795.1. Classification (NCBI taxonomy): domain Eukaryota; kingdom Metazoa; phylum Chordata; class Chondrichthyes; order Orectolobiformes; family Hemiscylliidae; genus Chiloscyllium; species Chiloscyllium punctatum. The sequence continues at coordinate 84,672,494 of NC_092757.1, read as the reverse complement.
CACCCTCTACTGTCAAACCCAGGTACTGTAACACTGAGGCCCTGCAATACGGTACCTCAGAGTGAATCCCACTAGACAGATGGACTATCTACTGGGAGTCCACAAAAATGACGCAACACCTGATGCCAATGTAAAGTTTACCCATCTTGCTGACAGATTTCTTTTCCACCTTGTAGGAGGTGCTGAGTGTCTGCCTGTTTCTGACAAAACAGTGTTCACAAATGGAACGCTAAGTTCTGTCTCTTGGGGAGACAAGTTGCAAGAGGTCAAAAGCCACTGCACATGCTCGCAATGATGACTAATTTGAAACAGGCCAAAGCTGGAGGCGCTGAAGCAGATCTCTCCCATTTACCTGACTGGCCGACACAAACCGAGTGATAGATATCACACTGTTACACATCAATAGCCCTTCCATATTGCAGTGAAGTCACTGATCTCAGTCCCCACGCTTAAGTGAAGTGGAATATCAAGTGGAAATGGCTATAGCTTACACACTAAAGGCAGATACAATCATGGCTTTCAAATGGGAACTGGATAAGTATCCAAACAAATAATGATTTATAGGTGTGAGATAGGAGAGTAGGCCTAAGTGAAAACTCTCGCAGTGAGCTAGCATGAATATGGTGGGATGAATGGCCTCTTTCTAGTTGTAACCATTCTATAGTTTTATTGGGCAGCTATCACTGGGAACATGCTGCATTTTTACAACCCCTTTGAAGGGGTAAACTTTCTGGTGGTGTTTTACTGAAAGGAAATGAGACAAAATATGACATTGAGCCAAGGAAGGAACCACTAGTACTGGTGGCCAAAAGATTTGCTCAAAGAGACAAGCTTAAAGGAACAAGTCAAGGAAGGAAAATTTCATTCGAAGGCTGGAGTCACGGCCACCAAAGCAATTCAAAACATAGTGGTGAACTTAATTCCAACAACCTTCACTAGCTCAGTTTACACGAACTGGTTCCTGATAAAAGTCACTCTAATGAAGAATATGTATCACAGTGGCAGAAGTAAAGTGTGGACTGGATCAATATACTACAAGGGTTATAGAGTCATAGAGTTATAGATATATACAGCACGGAAACAGACCCTCCAGTCCAACTCATCCATGCCAACCAGATATCCTAACCTAATGTAGTCAAATCTGAGGTGGGGCATGAACAGGATTCACCACCAGGTAATCTACCTTGCTATTAATACTTCTATACAAGAGATCAGGGTGACTGCATCTAACATACTCAAATTCCAGCTGTTCTTGTTCCAACACCTACGTGATAATATTCTCATCTGGAACTGGACCAGCAGGCTCACTTCCTTTAACTAGGCAAATGAGATGCTCCACAGTGCTATGCAAAAGCTTGGCAGTAAATCACATTAATAGTCATTGGGCTTTCCTGCAGGTCCAGGGAGTCACCCAATATAAACGCGATACAACTGGCTAAAGAGAGAATTCAGGTCAGATTTAACTCTATGCTTTTTTCTCCTGGCTGGACCTTGTGTTCTTTTATGTTTTCGAAGCTCAAGATAAACATTCCCCTTGTAAGTGGTGAGTCTGAGGTGTTAGCAAACACAATAAAAAGTACAGATCTGTCAAAGAGATTTGGAAAAAAGATCTTGGCTAACACATCGCTAAATCAACGTCACTCACCCAGATTAGCTAGTGGTTCAGCTTGTTTGTTGCTCCTGAGAGTTTTGCTGTCAGGTTCTGCCTCTGTTGGAACAGTCACAGCATTTCAAGAGATACAGGGTTTTTGGTAAACTGTTTTTGGAAGCCCTGAAGTCATGAAAGAAGTTATTTTAGGAAGTTTTCTGTTTTCTCTTTGTTCCTCTGTATCAGTTTATAGGATGTAAGCATCACTGGCTTGGCCAGCATTTATTACCCATCCACCATTGCCTGGAGGTTATTCGCATGTGGCGGGGGTGTGGGGGGGGGTGTGGTTTTTCATTTATTTGCACCATGTGCGTGTCGCTTGCTAGCATATAATTAACTGCTCTTGAGAAGATGGTGGTGAGCTTCCTTGAACGTCTGCAGGCCTTGGAGTGTAAGGGCAGCCACTGTGCTGTTAGGAAGGGTATTGTGACCCAGTGACAGTGAAGGAACAACGATACATTTCCAAGTCAGGATGGTGAGTGGCTTGGAGGGGAACTTGCAGGGGGTGGTGTTCCCATTTATCTGCTGCCCTAGTTCTTCCAGATGGAAGTTGTTATGGGTTCAAAAGGTGCTACCTCAGGAGAACTGGTGAATTTCTGCAGTGCATCCTGTTGATAGTACACAATGCTGCTATTGAGGTAGATGGGAATAAGACTGAATGTGTAAAGTGGTGGATAGGATGTCAATCATGTGACCTACTTTTTTTGGATGGTGCTGAGATTCTTGATTGTTGCTTGAGGAGCACTCATCCAGACAAGTGGGGAGTATTCCGTAGGATTCTTGATTTATGTTTTGAAGATGGCCATAAGGAGACAGGAATTACTCGCTGCAGAATTGCCAGTTTCTGGTCTGCTCTCGAGGCCACTGTATTTACTAGACTATTCCAATTAAATTTCTGGTCAATGGTAACACACAGAATGTAGATACTGGGGCATTCAGAGCTGACAATGACATTGAATGGCAACAAAGTGAGCAGACATTCCTGAGGACGGTCATTGCCTGGCACGTATCGAGCGAACATTACTTTCAACTTGTCGGCCCAGGCCTGGATATTGTCCAAATTCTGTTGCATTTAAACATAGATTGCTTCAGTATCTGAGGAATTACAGACGGCACGGCAAATTGTGCAATCATTGACGAACATCCCCAGTCCCGACCTTACGATGGAGGGAAGGTCATTGATGAAGCGGCTGAAAATGAAAAAGCGGCTTAGGACACTCCCTTGAGGAATTCCTGCAGCAATTCCCTGAAGCTGAGATGACTGACTTCCAGCAGCCACAACCAGCTTCCTATGTTTAGGTCAAAGTGGTGCTGGAAAAATACAGCAGTTCAGGTAGCATCCGAGGTGCCAAGTATGACTGCAAACGATGGAGAGTTTTCCTCCTAGTGGCACTGACTCTGGATTTGCCAGGGCTCCTCGAAGCCACACTCGGTCAGTTGTGGCATCAAGGGCAGTTACACTCACCTCACTTCTCGGATTCAGCTCATTTGTTCATGTTTGATTAGATTCCCTACAGTGTAGAATTGAGCAAAGGCTGGAAATGATTTCAGAATTGGTAATCCAGAATCTCGCGCTAAGGCTTTGGGATAAAGGACGGACATAAATGTGAATCCCAGCAAAACAGATAGTGAAGTTTGAATTCAATAATAAAAAATCTGGCCTTAAAAAGCTGGCCTGTTGTCATAAAAACCCAGCAAGTTCACCAATGTCCTTCAGTGTCCTTACCTGGTCTGGCCTACACATGACTGCAAAGAGCGATGTGGTTGTTTCTTAATTGCCTCCTGAAATGGCTGTGGGAGCCAATCAGTTCAAGGTCAATTAGGGACGGGCATCAAATGCTGGCCTTGCCAGTGTCATCCACATCCCAGATTCGTCACTGCACAGAAAGAGACTATTAGGTCCATCATACCTCTACTGGACCATGCAAGAATTTTTAAAAGTTGGATGAGTCAACCACCAATGATCTGACTTTGTCTCAGACAGAGTTTTATTAATTTTAAAAACATACTTCATTCATAAAAAATAACTTTATATATATAGATAGATATATACAAACATACATACAGAGTCACAAATACAGTTCGGTTCTGTACAGCAGCAAATCAAGGAAACAAGCAAACTGTGAGAGAGGGCGACCGGACCTGAAACATTAACACTGATTTTTCTTCAACAGATGCTGCCAGACCTGCTGAGCTTTTCCAGCAACTTCTGTTTTTGAAACAAACATTGGAGTTTGACTCTAACCAACAAACGAATCAAAGGCATCACTTACTTGTACGAGATTTCATTTACATGCACTTGGGGCACTGGGAGGGTCTGATAACTGAGCAGACCACCATTTACCTTCAGCAGGAAGCCCTCAGACAGTGGTCTTTCCCCAATGTGCCTTGGTGCCCTAAGCTTTATTGTGTCCCCAGCATGTCGACCTACATCTTGGAATGAGCTGGTTTACAACACTCATTTGGGGTCAATTCCTTGTGATATCTCATATGGTTAAGAGGGCAATCCATTCTCACTGGGCAGCGCAGGCAATGAGTGAACTGTCAGACAGCTGCCTTCACCATGGAGTTGTGTGCACCCCAGTGTGTGTCAGTGCCATTAAGGTAACACGGCAGAAAAGCAGAGGGGAAAGACAAAATGCTTTGTTGACTCTGAAACATGTTTCCCCCCCGCCTACAAGTTAATGTTAAGAGCAGGTTTCTCTTCATACTTAGTCATTCTAACCTCACAGCCAATAGTTGGGCGTACAACAGCTAATTCTCTAATTTATTGTAACCTGTTTGCTATTGTACTTAACACAATTCAACTCAATTTAATTGACAATGCTTGAATCAATCCAGAGTTGTAGTAATCACAGTGGCAAGTCTTTGACATCAATGTCAAAGCAAAGTATTGAGTTCTTATTAAATACGGCAGCTCAAGAATCATTCACAGATTTTTTTTTTAACATGTAGGGTTATAATCCCCATTGATGAAATCAGCCAATGTGTGCCTTTTAGAGGCTGAATTGTCACTAGTGTTTAGTTAAGGAGATCAGCCTTAGGCTTGCAACAGTTTTATTGCTCTGTAATTTAGGTAATAGATTGGTGACACCTAGGACACACACTAGATTAGGAGAGATGTTCACTAAGAATACAGTAGGCCATGGCCTAAAGCAATAATCCTGCCAACAAGCATTTACTTTTAAATTAGAAATCCTAGTTTAAATTAGTTTAAATTACTCTATCACCAATTTCTCTTCCACAAAAGCTGGAACTTGCTGTTGGGAATTTCCATTTGGGAAGTTTTCTGAGGAAAGGTGAAGAGAGATGTCTTTTTAGCCTGACAAGATGGTGGTGTATATAAGGAGGATGCACAGTTAAGAGTTAAAAATCACACAACACCAGGTTATAGTCCAACAGGTTTAATTGGAAGCACACTAGCTTTTAGAGCGCCGCTCCTTCATCAGGTGGTTCATCAGTGTTGTGTAATTTTTAACTTTGTACACCCCAATCCAACACCAGCATCTCCAAATCAGCATAGTTAAGAGGTTAAGCATTTGAAACCAGGAACCCATTACAGATGTAATATAGTTGGAAATGTCTTTGTATTTTTTCCCGTGATCGCTCTTTAACCTTGCTTCTGCCCTCCAGTCTGTAAAGACTAGCCTCTAACATGAAGCCAAAATGATTTAGTGGCCAGTCCTTAAAATGGCATAAAGTGGGGTAATGTCATGAGGCAGAGAATCAGACTAATGCTCTAGGGAAATGGGCTCTTAGCAGCTGCTGGAATTTAAATTCAGATAATAAATCTGGAATTGAAAACTAGCACCGGTGACAGTGACTGTGAAACCATCATTGATGGTTCTAAAAACCCATCTGGTTCACTAATGTCCTTTAGGGAAGGACATATGCTGTCCTTATCTGATCCAGGCTATATGTCAATTCAAACCCACAGCAATGAGGCTTACTCTTAACTACTCTGGGAATGGTCATACAAGCCACTCAGATTAAGGGAAGTTAGGGATGAGAAACAAGTGCTGGCTTTGCCAGTGAAGCCCACATCCAATACAAGAATAAATGCACAAAGGATCAATAGTATTAAAACAGACCATGCTAGCAAAATCAAAACAAAACCATCAATTGCTTGATGTGCGTTGGACAGCACACACTCAACAAAATAGAGTGTGCTATTGCATACACTAACAACCACTTTAAAATAACATGTCAAACTTGTCAAGTGGCTCATTGTTGCTTGCTAGAAGTGGAACAAATTAATAAGCAGGGACCCATTCTCTTCAAACAATAGGATGTTGTTCAAGCCTTGTGCCATTTTGAATAACTTGAGACTGTGAGAGGCCTAGAGTTCTCCATGGTAATACCTTGGTCAGTCAGTGTCGATTTGCCAACCAGTCAGTATCCTTTTCTCCTATAGTAGAAAGGAGTGTGATTGTTTGAAATTTTGGCATTCTTGCTTTTGTCCTGATGAATGCAAGGGGAAAATCTTCAGCGAATAGCCACTATTTTCAGCAACATTCAAGTTCTATAGGATGTTACAATCGCGTTTGAAACAAATAAATTATGTTACAATCTGGTTAAGAACAATAACTTCTTGTTTAAAATAGAAGAAGTTTGTGGTCCTTGGTAATTACTAAGAGAAAAAAACTATAATTTCCTTGGGCCTGAACATTACTACATATGATTAGATTCTCTACTGTGTGGAAACAGGCCCTTCAGCCCAACCAGTCCACACCGACCCTCCAAAGAGTAACCCACCCAGACCCATTTCCCTCTGACTAATGCACTTAACACTATGGGCAATTTAGCATGGCCAACTCACCTGACCTACACATCTTTGGATTAGTGGGAGGAAACCCACATAGACACGGGGAAAATGTACAAACCCCACAGAGACAGTCGCCCAAGACTGGAATTGAACCTGGGACCCTGGTGCTGTGCGGCAGCAGTGCTAACCGCTGAGCCATCATGGCACCAGTGGTTAGAAAAGTAAAACAAACTCTTGTATATGTAACTTAAACATTAAAATTCAGAATTAACATGAGGTAAATACCAGTTTACAGACAAACTATGGTTGAACATCTCATAGAGCCCATCAAATGGACAACGGAATCAAGACTGAACCCATGGATTTCAGTAATCCACCCTGACTATATTAACACTGGCACACTAAATCACTTTTCAAAGGATTCCAATTCTTCACTTCTGAAGATCGAGCCTTGAAACTCCCTCAAAACCATTCTGTCAGAGACTATCTCAATGTCTTCTGAAATCAAGGGAATTGAATCTCTTCCCCAACACTGGATTCTGGTGGCTCACTCCAATATCTCTGCAGAGGCACAGTTTCAGCTCTTTTACTGGTAGCTAGCTTCAATAAGCTGGCGCTGCATCCAAATTTCTCTGAGCTCCAATATTTCACAGCCGCACCGAGCAAATAGTGGCTGTGGGTTTCTTTCACCTCACTCTCAGCCGAACTGAACTATCAATACTGCGGAACATTGCAGTAATGTGGGATTTCCTTTATCCCATCACACAGATCCTGTCTTGTGTTTTCACACCACAACAGCACCACAGGAGCAGTCCTGTCTGCAGCTGTGCAAAGAAGAACCAGCAATGCTGGGCCAAAGCGGTGCTGACTGTACAAAACTCCCAATTCTCCTGTTTGATCTGTACCTGCCCTTAACTCCATATTCTCATCTGTCCACAATAACCTTTGAGTCCTTTATTGGTCACAAATCTGTCCACCTCAACTTTAAACGTATCTAGTGACCCTAATACCAGGGGGCATGCATTTAAGCTGAGAGGCGGAAAGGAGATGTGAGGGTCAAATGTTTTACACAGAGAGTAGGAGGAGTCTGGAACACACTGCCAGGGGCAGTCAAGGGACTTCTAAATAAGCACATGACTATGCCAGGAACAGAGGGATATGGACCAAGAGCAGGCTGAAGGCACTAGTTTAATTTGGTATTGTGATTGGTACAACATTGTGGGCCTGTTCCTATGCTGTACTGTTCTATGTTCTATAAGCCAGAGTTTGCAGAAGAGAAATCCAAGCACTTATGTTTCTTTGAGTGAAGAAATTCCTCCTCATCTCCATCTTAAATGGAAGACACCATAATTTTGAAAGTTGCCCCCTGATTCTACATTCCCCAGTGAGAGGAAACATTTCCACCCTGTCAGGCCTGGTAAGAAGCCTATATGTTATAATAAAGTTACCTCTCATTCTTCTACATTCTAATCTGCTCAACCTTTCTACAGCTGACAACGCCTTTATTCTCAGAACCTTCTGTGCACTGCCTTCAATGCAAGTATGTACCTCCCTAAGTAAGGACTCCAAAACTGTCTGCTGTACTTAAGGAATGGTCTCACACCAATGCCCTGCACAGTTGAAACATGATTTCCCTAATTTTACACTCCAATCCAATAAACACAATAAGATCCATCTGTTTCCAATGCTAACCTTCATGTGATTTATGCATGAAGTATTCATAGATCCTTCTGTACATAGCGTTTCACAGTCTCTCTCTGTTGCTGTTTTTATCAATTCTTCCAGCCAGAGTGGACAATGTTTATCCCCACATTATACCACATCTGCAAAATTTTCACTCACTCAACCAACTGAGTAAAAGCTATTTCTTTGCAGACTCTTTGTATCCTCCTCAGAACTTGCTAAGAATGAGCTCCAGCAGCAAAGTGACACAGTGTAGCACAAGGGGTAATGTTCCTATCTGTAAGAAACAGCGTATCCCTTTGAGCCTTCTGAAAGTGATGTCACTGAAGACCTGCTACAGTAATCGAAAAATATTATACAGTGGGTTTGGAGAAAGTGGGAAAAGAAAATCTAAAATCAATGAAATCGTGTTTCTGCCACTGATGAGGTTTGTGCAAATTTGAAAGCTTCCTCAGAACCTATTAAACTATTCAGTGGTTGGTATAATAGCTTTCTAACAGATTTTGCAATTGTGCACATTTCATTTTCATAACAGCACAATCTGCATTTTGTTTCCCCTGCTGCTCTCAAACGAACTACATTAAAACACAGAACAGTCTGGACAGACTTGAGCCCTGACTCACTCTTATTTGCACCTCCTTACTTTCTCCACAGTAAGTTAAGCAGTCGACACTGAGACCTGTCTTCCCTCTCCGTGCACGATTAATACCTGTTCCCCGGCAATTTCCTCTTCTGGGACCACAGCTCCTTCTTCCTCCTTTGATCGGTTCCTGGGATGTGAATGTTGGCCGGCCAAGCCCAGACACCATTGCCCGTGGGAAGTCGGTGTTGTCAGCCACATTCATGAACCACTGCACCCACAGCGAACACCTACAGTGCCCTTATCTGCAGCAGTTTGATCACAGAGGCAGACCTGCTGCAGTGCAGAAGGCTGCCATTTGACCTGTCCGGGCATTGAGTATAAAAATTGGCGAGTTGTTGCAGCTGTGTAAAACTTTGGCCACGTTTGGAGTATAGTGTACAGTCCTAGTCACCACACTATAGGAAGGATGTGGAGAGTTTGGAGAGGGGGTAGAACAAGTTTACCAGGATCTTGGAGCGTATTGGCTATAGAAGAGATTGGAACAAACTTGGATTGTTTTTCCTACAGAGGCTGAGAGGTAGACCTGAGAGAAGTATATAAAATAATGAGAGGTGTGGTAGAGTGAGTAGTCAGAGTCTTTTTCCCATGGTTGGAATGTCAAATGCAAGGGGGTACAGGTTTAAGATGAGAGAGGGTAAGTTTAAGGGAGATATGTGATACAAGTTTTTAACACAGAGGGTGGTAAGTGCCTGGAATGTGCTGCCCTGGAAGGTGGTAGAAGCAGATATGTTAGCAAAGTGTAAGAGACATTTAAACAATCATGTGAACAGGTAGGGAATAGAGGAATATGGACCAAGTGCAGACAGATGGGATTAGTTTGTCCTGATGAAGGGCTTTTGCCTGAAACGTTAATTTTTCTGCTCCTCGGGTGCTGCCTGATCTGCTGTGCTTTTCCAGCACCACTCTAATCTAGACTCTGATCTCCAGCATCTTTCGCCTAGTGTTTGGCACAGACATAGTGAGCCAGAGGGCCTGTTCCTGTGCTGGATTGTTCTGTGTTCTATCATACGTGCACTGGTTCATTAAATGTGCATCATTAACTGTTGCCAATTTACCACCTTTTCCATTCAATGCCCCTCTTGAATGCCTCAGTTGAACCTTCCTCTGCCATATTTCCAGGCCCTTTATTTCAGACCCTAATTCCTCACTGAGTGAAGGTTTTTCTGCACTTCATCCTTGCTTGTCTATCATATCACTTTAAATCCATGCTCTCTTATTCTTTTTATGGTGAGAACAAGTCCTCTCTATCTACTCTGTCCAACCCACTCATGACTTCGAAAACATCAATCAGATCTCCTCTCAACATTCTTTTCTCTAAGAAAACACTCCCAACTTCTTCAATCCATCTTCATCACTGAAGTTTCTCATTCCTGGATCCATTCTTGTGAAATGTGTGCATGTGTTGGAAAGCACTATCAAAGTTTCTACCATCTAGAAGGACAAGGGCAGCAGATGCATGGGAACACCAACCCCTGCAAGTTTCCCCTCCAAGCCACTCACCATCCTAACTTGGAAATACATCTTTCAGTGTCGCTGGGTCAAAATCCAGGAATTCCTTCCCTCAGGGTATTGTGGGTCTACCTATAGCACATGGACTGCTGTGGTTTAAGAAGGCAGCTCACCCCCACCTTCTCAACAGCATTTTGAGATGGGCAATAAATGCAGGGCCAGCCAGTAATTCCCAAATTCCACCAAGCAATAAAAAAAATGTGCAAAAGGTAATACAGAAAAAAAAATGGACTCAGAGATCTGAGAGTCATTCAGCTTCTCTGAGTGCAATCCTGCGCAAGACCATAAGCATAGCCTCTCTGTGTAAATGCTGTGAGCACCTCTGGCTTTCTGATCTTCCCTTTTCCTCCTGCTTTCTGTCCGACCACAAATTAGAGCCGTTATATCTTTACTACACAGGTACAGGCACTTGGTACAGTCCAGTACAGTACAGGCACTTGGTACAGTCCAGTACAGTACAGGCACTTGGTACAGTTCCGGTACAGGTACAGTCCTGAAGAAGGGTTATACCTGAAATGTCGATTTCAGCTTTTCCTGATGCTGCCTGGCTTGCTGTGTTCTTCCAGCCTCCTGCCAGGTACAGGCACTTGCCATTGTTTTGGATTGAATGAACTAGATCAAGTTGGGGTGGCACAGTGGCACAGTGCCTAGTACTACTATCTTGCAGTGCTCGGGACCTGGGTTCAATTCCAGGCTTGGGTGACTATCTGTCTGGAGCTGACACATTCTCCCTGTGTCTGTGTGGGTTTTCTCTGGGTGCTCCAGTTTCCTTTCACAATTTAGCAATGTGCATGATTTGCAGGTGCTGGTGTTGGACTGGGGTGTACAAAGTTAAAAATCAGGGACTACAGTGATAGGGAGTGGAGATGTGCTTCAGAGGGTTGGTATGGGGATGATGGGCTGAATGGCCTGATATTACACTGTAGGGTTTCAATGATTCTATGAACTGTCCCGTCAATCCTATTAGGGCCATTGAGCTGCCAACTCTCCAGCGTTGGCTGGAAATCTCTGGGACTTTGAAGGTTAATCTTCAAGGTACATCTGTGAACAAGCCCAACTAGAAAAATCATGTGTGCTTTTTTTCATTTATGTTTCTAATAATGAAGGTATTCCAGAAGGGTCTAACAAAAGGCTACTTGCCTGCGTGGGTAGGTTGAAGGTTGGGAGGTAATGTGATAAAAATTAGGTTTACACTGAAATGGTAATGATGGTGATATGGTTCCATTGCTGCTGGAGTCTTGTGGAAGTCCCACTAAGCATGTTGCCGGGCAGTTTGTTGAAGTGTTCTGTCAATCAGCGAATAGGAGGAGGCCCTCGAGTTTGTTCCGCCAATGAGATTGTGGCTGATTTGTGTGTGAAATCGTTCGGTTCATCTGGTCTCTATATCCCTTCACCTGAACTCTACAAGTACAGGGTCACTGATAAAAATAAGGGGGGGGGGGAGGTCGCCCATTTAAGACAGAGATGAGAAGTGTTTTTGCCCAGGTCACAGCTAAGTCTTTGGAAATTTCTTCCTTCAAAGATGGCAGAAGCAAACTCTTTGAATATTTTTAAGAATGAGGCAGATAAAGTCTTGATAAGTGAGGGGGCGATAGGTTTTCAGAGGTTGGATGGGAAAGTGGAGTAATCAGATCAACTATGGCTTATTGAACAGACTGAAGGGGTCAGGCAGCTTACTGCCTACAGCACAGTGGCTCAGTGGTTAGCACTGCTGCCTTACAATAGCAGGTACCTAGGTTCAATCCTACCCTCTGGCAACTATCTGTGTGGAGTTTGCACATTCTCTCTGTGTGGGTTTCCTCCCAAAGATGTGCAGCTTAGGTGAATTGGCCATGCTAAACTGCCCACAGTCTTCAGGGATGTGTAGGTTAGGTGCATTAGTCAGGGGTAAACATAGGGGAATGGGTCTGGGTGGGATACTCTTTGGAGGTCAGTGTGGACTTGTTGGGCTGAAGGACCTGTAGGGATTCTGAGATATTCCTAATATCTATCTACATGCATTTCCTCTTATCGAGGAAGCACCCATTGCTCCCAAATAAAAAAAAAATTAAATGAACTTAAGTTCTTTCTGTGAGAGAGAGAACCACACTTATACCACAATTCAATTGAAGCAGTGTTTCTCATCTTCTCTCCTGAATAATAGATAAAATCCTGCTTTTAAAGTTCTCTACCATGTCCTGGACTTTCCATTTAGTTTTCAAATCATTTCAATTTTTTTTTCATGCAGATAGGATTCCTCTGTTAGTGGGAAATGGTAAAATGGTTGTCTCTTCTCTCACAATAACAATTTCACAGAATGACAGAAATATGCAATACAGGACCTAGGGTTTCTGAAAAGGCAATGTTGTTAATGGATCATTAGATATACAGAAAATCAGGCACTCTCACTTTTCCCCAGCTTCTCTCACTCTCGTCTCTGAGACAGAAGGTTCTAGATTCTTGAGCCATTCCTGGAGTTGAACATGTACTCTAAACTGACGTTTCCATTCGGCTGGAGAGGTGATGGCCACGTGGTGTTGTCGCTAGCCCAGAGACCAGGTAATATTCTAGAAGCTTGGGTTCAAATCCCACCATAGAATAAGATTTTTTAAAAATCTGGAATTAAGAGTCTAATGTTGACCATGAAAATCATTGTTGGGGAAAACCCATCTGGTTCGTTAATGCCCTTCAGGGAAGGAAATCTGAGACTGGCCTACATGTGACTCCAGACCCACAGCAATGTGCTCAACTCTGGAGAATTAAGTAAGGGTTATGAATGAATGATAAAAAAATGTCCAGGACACCTGGTAGTGGAGAAGTTAATGGAAGTTCAATTCATAATTTTCTATTTAGTGAGAGGTATTTCTTCGATAAGAGGATAAGAATGTACATAGAAATTAGAAGTGGGAGTAGGTCATTTGGCCCCTTGACTCCGATCCTGCTGTCATCAGCACCAATTAATAAAATCTCAATTCATCTCATTGCTGCTTCTTGGGTCCTGCTCTGTGTAAGAAGGCAGCTCTTCCTACTGGCATCTGTGGGATGTGAAGTGCTTAAAGTGGCTGAGCATGTAGCACTCTGGTCCTTGAGACAGGAGGCTTTGTGTTTAAGTCCCACCCTAGAGACTCAACCCCAAAAATCCAGGTTGACCCTCCAATGCAGTACTGAGAAGGTACTGCATTATCAGAGGTGCTGGATTTGAATGAGACAGGCAGATGGAAGCAGTATTTTGAAGAGAAGCAAATGAGCACTCCCTGGTGTCCTGAGCAATATTTGTCCTTCAAAGAAAATAACATTAAATAAAAACAGACAATTTGGTCATTATTCTACTCCCATTTGTGAGAGTTTGCTGTGCACACATTGCCTGCCATATTTCCTATATTATGGCAATGCCCACATTTCAGAAGTTTGAATAGCCTGTAAAGTAGTGATGTAAACCAAGGTGCTATGTGAATGCAAGCTTTATTGCAACAGGATTCAAATAAGCCAAAATAAAGAAAAGTACTTTTATATTAACTGACTAATGCACAACAGCCGGCAGATATACAACGTTACGAAGTAGTGTCCCAGAGAGTCCTCCATCCCCCCAATTCCCAAGGTTGAACCTTTCAGCTCTCTTCAAATATTGTCCAACTCTGTCTGAGTAAACACCTTCCATCTGGAAGACCAACCTCTGTAAGTCCCCTTCCCTTAATTATCCAAAAGTTCTACCTGCTCCATTTTCTTTTGTTACAAACTGTGAACTGGCTTTGACCTGTTTGGCTGCTGATACCCACACAATCTTTTTCTGCTTTCCCAGAGTAACTCCGTTTTCTCTCTCTCTCTCTTTCTCAATGTCACCGTATCCAAAAAGTGGCTGCACCTTTTCTGTGTCAACCTCAATTTTCAACCCCAGTTTCAGTTTTCTCCTTCCATGTCAACCAGATCACGTGGGCCTGTCTCAGGCAGAGGTTATTGAGAATCACCTTCTCCACCCACCCCTTGCCACATCCTTAACATTCTGAATCATCCTTGGTTAAAGGTTATATTTTAAAACTTAACATGACTTGTAACATCCCTGTATCTGTAACACTGTGAAGTACCTTGGGGCCTTTAACACATTGAAGGTGCTATATAAATGCAAGTTATTGTTGTCCTTACATACTTCCATCCATCCATTCATGCATCCTCCCGTATATACTCAAACAATAGTCGATTTTTTTTTTGACTACTTTTTAAGGTTAAATTTATGGGGTCGACTATTACATGGATACTATTTTTGAGGGGCTGAAATTCATGCCCGTCAAAATTTATACCTTGTCATCAGCAGAAGCTCAACTGATCTCTAAATGAATGAAGGGAGGCAAAAAAAGATTAATTATGGTAATTTTGAAAACCTGGAGTGGAACACAACAGCCAGTGGACTGGGAGACTGGGTGCAGAGCAGAACAAGTGGCAGACTGGAGCAAGATGAGACGGCCGGCACACTGACTCATAAACGTTGATCTGTAATCCTGAAGAATGGGGGTCGACTTTTACATGAGATGTACGGAAAATTCCAGGTTACTTGACCAAAAATAGGGGGTTGACTTTTACATGAGATCGACTATTACCCGAGTATATACGGTATATCTGTATCAGACATTGACTGCTTCCAAGAATAATTAACTCAAGATCTTGTGAAGCACTTATAAACTGTGAAGGTTTGTGCCCTTCTCAGATGAACACAAAACTGTCTTACACCTGCTGTGTGACACAGACAATACAAAAATAAATTAAATCCTATCAAAAGCATGAACGAAACGAGGTGTAAACAATTGCTTCTTCTCTCTGTGCTGTGAAATTCAGGATGCATGCAGTTCTGTTTCTCTGATCTTCCAACAGTGCAGACCCCTGCATTAAGTTTTAACTATCACATGTGGCCCATAACATAAAAGGGAGGAAAAGGATACAGAAGCACTATAGAGTCAGATTTTTCCATTTAAATAATACAGTCTGATTGTGTTTATTTATTCATATGGTTCTGCACTTCTCCTGAGTGAGGCCAATTGTCTGTTACTGTCCTGTTGACAGTGTCTGGAGATTTCAGACCAAAGCTTAGATCTTTTACAGATTCACCATAGAAAACATTGTATCCAGATGCATCATGATGTAGTACAGCAACAGCTCTGCCAAGGATCATAGGAAACTACAGAGAGTTGTGAACACAACTCAGTCCATCACACAAGCCAGCCTTCCATCATTGACTCCATCTACACTTCTCACTGACTCAGGAAGGTAGCCATCATCATCACAGGCCCCTCCCACCCCGGTTATAATCTCCTCCAACCTTTTCCATCAGACAGAAGGTGCAGGAGCTTAAACACACGCACCAACAGATTCAAGAACAGCTTCTTCCCTGTTGCTACTCGACTTCTGAATGGACCTCTCAAATTTTAAATTTAATGTTGATTTCGCTCTTTGTGCACCTTCTCTGCACCTGTAACATTGTATTCCACGCTCTGTTCAATCACCCTATTATCTTTGTCTGGTATGATCTGCCTGTACAGCACACAAAACAAAGCTTTTCACTGTACCCAGGTACACGCAATAAATCAAACCAAATCAAATTGTCTCAGATTTTCAGTTTTCTTTTGTTCTGAGAGAATGAAAGAGGGGAAGCAAAATAACTGGGGACAGGCAAGCCCAAGATACATCGAGCTGTACAGTCATGGAATGGCCTGACAACGGATCTGTTGTCACCCTTCATTACAGAATCATTCCTCCAAATCTACAACCACATCCCACTCCAAATCCCTATAGGCCCAAGTGGACCCACAGGTATACACAGCAGGGATATGCAATAACTGACTTTCTGACCTTTGCTGTGTTCTCACTACATTTGCCATCACATGCAAATTAACCAATTAGACAGTGAAGCTTTAGGAATATTTTCTTCCTCCCTCCCATCCTCACCACTAACTCCCCTCCCTCCCTGTCTCCTGAAAACAACAATGAAATGCTTGTGATGTCCATGAGGCCAATCTTTGGATGTGAACTGAACCCCAAGTATTCTGACCCTCAGGCAGGATGAAGCGTCACTGTAAAGCTCAATTTTGCACATACTCCCAGACATACAAACACACACACACACACACACACACACAAACACATGAACATGCATGCCCATAGACAGACACACACAGCACACATGCACATAGACAGACAGACACACCCAGCACACATAGACAGACAGACACAAACACGTAGACAAACACACACAGACACACATAGATAGACACACATAGACAGACAGACACAAACACGTAGACAAACACACACAGACACACATAGATAGACACACATAGACAGACAGACACAAACATGTAGATACACACATAAACACAAACACAGACACACACACACAGATACACATAGACTGACACTCACAGACAGGCACAAACATGTAGACACACACATAGATGCACACAATATACAGATACATATAGACATAGATACACATAGACAGACACACATACATAGACACAGACAAACAGACACCTATAGGCATACATGCACAGCCACAGTCACACATGGACTCACATACACACACACACACACACTCATAGACAGATATACATAGACACAAACACCAAGCACACATTGACACAGGGACACAGATACAGAAACATACACAAATACAGGTGCATAGGCACACGCATAGACATACAAACAGACATAGAAACAGATACACAAACACACATTCACACACACAGACACATGTGGACAGACATGCACACATGTAGTCTCACACACAAACACATAAAACTTATGTTTCTCTAGAGCGCCTCTGAAATTTAATCCATTCCCCTTTGAACATTCCTCAGAATTCCACAATGTATCTGTGTTGCTGGTGACATTAGCTGTTGTGCTACAGAACTTTTAAATCAGACATCAAGGGGACTGTAACGGTGTCTCACGCTTGTAGAGTGTGCAAGGATGAGGACAATTTCATTGCTTCCTGGTGAATGGCTGGCAGCTGGTGTCATTGTGCCACCTCATGGCAGAAGGCTGTATTGCGCCTGCCAGTCACTGCCGATGCACGTCCGTTCCTGCTTAGCGTTTTAATTAATGTGTTTGCTTTAAGTGACTTCAGCAAATTCTCAGTGAGCTGTTTTCTGTCGATGTAACTAGTACCTGGAGCAAATACTCAATTAGCTTCACTGGTTAGGGAAAGTCAGGCTGAAAAGCCCATTTGCTTTCTACAAGCCTCCTTCAATTTTCAAAACCTGGGAGGGTTTCAGAGTACAAAATTAAGTAACAAAACTGGAGGGACAGGTCCTGATGATGCAGCATATAAGTGCTGTGAGGGCATATGAGGGTCATCATTACTGCAATCCCACCTCCCCCCCCCCACTTCATTGCTGCCACTTGCCTCAATCGCAACCTGAGTTCATTACACTTTATAGATTTCTCGAGGAATTGGAGTGGGAGAACTGGGTGGAAATGATTTGGAACGCATTACCATTGGCACTTAAGGTATATCAACTTATGGGGTTATGGGGTGAGAACAGGAGAGTGGGACAGACTGGGATGCTCCATGGACAGTTGGCCTGGCTGTGATGGCCTGAATGGCCTGGTTTGCGTTCCCAATAACAAAGAGCATTACATAACCCAAGGTGTTTGAATAAGAATCCAGCTGAGTTTAGAGGGTTGGCGCGGACACGGTGGGCCGAATGGCCTCTTTCCACAATGGAGGGTTTCTATGATTCTATAAATTAGAGAGAGCAAGGGAAAAGGCGAAATAAGAGAGGCGAGGAAAGACTAAGAAAAGATTGGCCTTCTTGTGGAGTTTAACAATCTTGGGAAATCTAAGAGAGGCATTGCCAATGGATTTTCTCACTCAGTATAAGTAATAGTCATTTTCATTGTCTTCCTCCATGACCATTACAGATCCATTCAATGAGACCTACTCCCAAGCCTCTGTTTGAACAGTTTCTGCTCAACAACTAGAGACAATCTAGAGTGAAAAAGAAGATATGTACTAATAGGTATTTTTAATTAACCTGTTCTGACTTGTATTACACATCTCTAGAGTAGGTAGAACTCAAACCTGGGTTCTCTCCCCAGCTCAAAGGTAGGGACACTACCACTGAACCACAAGGACCCTCCAGCACCTAGCTGTATTCAGATAAGCAGTATCTTTCACAGTCACTAAACACGCTTCTGGTGCTGCGGTAGTGCCCTTACCTCTAAGCCAGGAGGTTATGGGTTTAGGTCTTATCTGGTATAGGGGTGTGCAGTTATACTCTTGGGCTGGTTGATTAGGAAAATATCAGCCTTTCACAACCACTGGGCTCAGTAAAGTACTTTGTAGCTAATTAAATACTTTGGAAGTGATCAGGCAGATGTGTGGAGAGAGAAACAGAATTAATGTTTCATGTTAATTAACCTCTGTGTTTTGATGAAGGTTCATCAAGCTGTAATATTAATATTTGCAGAATCTTCTGTTCCTGTGTCAGACCTCCAGCGTTCGCCTTTTTAAAATATTCATTCACAGGATGAGAATATCGCTGGCTAGGCTAACATTTATTGCCCAACCCTAATTCCCCAGAGGGTAATTAAAAGTCAACCACATTGCTGTGAGTCTGGAGTCACATGGAGGCCAGACCAGGTAAGGAATCAGTGAACCAGAGAATCCCAACAATAGATTCATGGCCAACATTAGGTTCTCAATTCCAGATATCTATTGAATTCAAATTCCACTCTCAAACCCAAGTCTCCAGAACATTATCTGGATCCCTGGATTGATAGTCCAGGGATAATCCCACTAGGACATCGCCTCTCTCATGGACACTCAATAAATTGCTTTAATTCTGAGTCAGAGCAGCTAACAAACACAAACAGGCCAGCCAAACTGCAGCATGATGAATAACAAGTTAGTCAGCATTCTGGAGAAAGTGAGGACTGCAGATGCTGGAGATCAGAGCTGAAAAATGTGTTGCTGGAAAAGTACAGCAGGTCAGGCAGCATCCAAGGAGCAGGAGAATCGACGTTTCGGGCATGAGCCCTTCTTCAGGAATGAGGAGGGTGTGCCAAGCAGGCTAAGATAAAAGGTAGGGAGGAGGGATTTGGGGGAGGGGCATTGGGAATACCCAACGTTGGGAATTCCCAATGCCCCTCCCCCAAGTCCCTCCTCCCTACCTTTTATCTTAGCCTGCTTGGCACACCCTCCTCATTCCTGAAGAAGGGCTTATGCCCGAAACGTTGATTCTCCTGCTCCTTGGATGCTGCCTGACCTGCTGCGCTAGTCAGCATTCTGACTGGTTTTTGAATGAGAGAGGAGTGTTGGCTAGGACCCTGGGAGAGTTTAAATGACACCATGGGATTTTAAAAACCACCAGTTGAATTGAATTGAATTTATTGTCACATGTACTGAGGCACAGTGTGAAGCTTTGTCTTGCGAGCAATACAGGCAGATCACAGAGTTAATTA
This sequence comes from Chiloscyllium punctatum, assembly GCF_047496795.1. Lineage (NCBI taxonomy): Eukaryota > Metazoa > Chordata > Chondrichthyes > Orectolobiformes > Hemiscylliidae > Chiloscyllium > Chiloscyllium punctatum. Next base: position 84,652,814 of record NC_092757.1, on the reverse strand, counting down.
GCAGAGAAAAGTAAATAATAGGTAAACAGCAGCAAAAACAACAGGCAAAGGTACAGACGAACGTTAAGAGTTTGTGAGTCCATTCAGTATTCTAACAACAGTAGGGTAGAAAGTGTTTCGAAACCGGCTGGTGCATGTGTTTAGGCTTCTGTACCTTCTCCCCGATGGTAGAGGTTGTAGAAACACATTGCGAGGGTGGGATGGATCTTTGAGAATGCTGGGGGCCTTTCCTTATCAGCGGGCCTGGTAGATGGACTCTATAGATGGGAGGTTGGCCTTTGTGATTGTCCGGGCCGAGTTCACCACTCTCTGTAACCTGTTTCCAATCTTGAATGGTCCAGTTGCCATACCAGGTAGTGATATATCCAGACAGAATGATCTCGATGGCACACCTATAAAAGTTGCCATCATGCCAAGTTTCCTCAGCTGCCTGAGGAAGAAGAGACGTTGTTGGGCCGTTGTAACCAGTGCCTCACATTAATATCCCTGGCCTAAGGAATGCATTGAGGCATCAGTCCAGGGTAACAGCTCAGCCCTGGAGTAGGCCTTGCAAATTCAGAAGCCAAAGATCATGGAACTGAAGATACAAAGGCAAAAAATGCTGGAAAAGCGCAGCAGGTCTGACAGCATCGGGTAGAAGGGGATTGAGGGTTAGCTCTGAAACCACCTGCATGTGTTGTGACAAGCTGCTAGTGCAGCGTCACATTGTGCTGGTGATGACAGTTCCACTATTTCCCAGAAGGAGTCAGCACCTTCAGGGAGGAGGGAAATGGGAACGAGGAAAAACTCCCCAGCACCTTCCACACCTTAGACATGGAAGGACAAAGTCCTCATGTACAAGTGAACCTCACTAGTTTAGATTTTCTGAGGGGCCTGCAAGTTCCTCTCCAAGTCAAACACCATTCTGACTTTAGAAATATATTGGCATTCCTTCACTGTCACTGGGTCAAAATCCCGCTATCCCCTCCCCAAGGGGGTTTTGGGGTGACCTACACTGCAAGGACTATAGGGACTCATGACACAGCTCACCACCACGACCTTCTCCACTGGGATGGGTAACAGATGCTGGCCACACAACACCCAAACAGGAGGAGGAACGGATCATGTGCTCCACCAAGTCTGTTCCACCATTCAACATGATTATTGTTGAGCTTGGATTTCATTTCCACTCTCCAACCTACTCCCATATCCCCTAATTCCCAGAGAAGCCAAACATCCATTGATCCTAACCTTAAATATATTCAAAGGGACTCTTTTGGCACAGTGATGGTGTCCCTAACTCAGAGCTAGGAGACCCACTTGTTCATAGAGTCATAGAGATGTACAGCATGGAAACAGACCCTTCGGTCCAACCCGTCCATGCCGACCAGATATCCCAACCCAATCTAGTCCCACCTGCCAGCACTAGGCCCATATCCCTCTAAACCCTTCCTATCCATATACCCATCCAGATGCCTTTTAAATGTTGCAATTGTACTAGTCTCTACCACTTCCTCTGGCAGCTCATTCCATACACATACCACCTTCTGCATGAACAAGTTGCCCCTTAGGTCTCTTTTATATCTTTTCCCTCTCACCCTAAACCTATGACCTCTAGTTCTGGACTCCCCCACCCCAGGGAAAAGACTTTGCCTATTTACCCTATCTATGCCCCTCATGATTTTATAAACCTCTATTAGGTCACTCCTCAGCCTCCGACGGTCCAGGGAAAACAGCCCCAGCCTGTTCAACCTCTCCCTATAGCTCAAACCTTCCAACACTGGCAACATCCGTTTGAATCTTTTCTGAACCCTTTCAAGTTTCACAACATCTTTCCAATAGGAAGGAGACAAGAATTGCATGCAATATTCCAACAGTGGCCTGACCAATGTCCTGTACAGCCGCAACATGACCTCCCAACTCCTATACTCAATACTCTGACCAATAAAGGAAAGCATACTAAACGCCTTCTTCACTATCCTATCTACCTGCGACTCCACTTTCAAGGAGCTACACTCCAAGGTCTCTTTGTTCAGCAACACTCCCTAGGACCTTACCTAAGTGTATAAATCCTGCTCTGATTTGCTTTCCCAAAATGCAGCACCTCGCATTTATCTAAATTAAACTCCATCTGCCACTTCTCAGCCCATTGGCCCATCTGATCATGATCCCGTTGTAGTCTGAGGTAACCTTCTTTGCTGTCCACTACACCTCCAATTTTGGTGTCATTGCAAACTTACTGACTGTAGTTGGGTAACAATAGTGTAGTTTGGTGTTTGTTAGTCGGCATGGACATGATGGGCCGAACAGCCTGTTTCCATGCTGTATGACTCTTTGAGCAGAAATAAGCTCTGTGTCTAGCCTATCGAGTCCCTTCAGAAAAAGTGGAAGTAATTACCTAATGAATCAACATCCTAAAACACCATTACAACCATGGGATTGCCAATGTCAACACTGCACTTTAGGGTTATGAGTTTTGGAGGAAAAGTGATTAAAACTGTGTTTAGTAACAATTCATGAGTTAAAGCATCTTGAGCTGCTGCAAGAACTGTGTATTGAGCTTCACATACGGCTAGGCCTCAAATTTACTCGATGGGATTCATTAGATGGAAATTCTGAAGGATTAATTAATTAGTAAGATGGAGCTGTTCAGACAATTGCACCAATTCCACCTTCTGTTTCCATCATGTTTAAAGTGCTTTGATTGTAGCTGCTTTTAATGTCTGTCATTAAGCAGGTAAGTCTGATTATGTGAGATTGCGTTGTGCTAAGGAAGACTAAAGCAAAGAAGAAACGTTTTTTTTAAGAGTCTCGGTTTACCCATGTGGCCCAGCTCCAATAAACTCCACACGGGGTGACAAGGAAATGCTTGTTCCAGTCTCCGTGAAGCAAATTCCCAATCTCAAGAAAGGGGCACTGGTAGAAAATGTTGGCAGAGGTCAAGACTGACCCTTTGTGACTGGCTCCTCTGCACCTCCTAGTGGCTGTCATGGGAGTAGCAAAAATAAGAGCATAAGATGTGAGAGCAGGGTTAGACTATTTAGCCCTTTGAATCTATTCCATCGTTCGATTGTGGCTGACATGTTTCTCAATTCCATCTTCCTGTCTTTTCCTTGTACCTCCTGATCACCCTCCTAATCTTAAATCTTAAGACTTCTTAAGAGCCTTTGTGCTTCAGATTTATGAAGCCTTTCTCCATTTAGAAAATAATCTACAAAAGCAGCATGGTGGATCAGGGGTCAGCACTGCTCTGCCTCATAACGCCAGGGACCTGGGTTTGACCCCAGCCTCAGGGAACTGTCTGTGTAGAGTTTGCACGCTATCCCCCCCTCCACCATGCCCCCCCCCCACCAACCGTGTCTGCATGGGTTTCCCCTCACAGACCAAAGGATAGGTGGGTTAGCCATGGAAAATGTAGGATTACCGGGATGCTGTTTGGAGGATTGGTGTTGATTTGATGGGCTGAATGGCCTGCTTCCACACTGTAAGGATTCTATCCTTCTTACCAAAGTGCATCACCTCACACTTTCCCACAATTTATTCCATCGGCCACTTCCTCGTCCACTCTCCTAACCTGTCCAAGTGCTTCCTCAACACCACCCTCCACCTATTCACCTGAAGGAAATTCTATCGTCCAATGCCCTTTATTGGAATCTGAGAATAGGAGGAGTGTTGGTGTGTGTCTGGACCATCCTCACCTCGCGTTACACAGCATGACTGAAATCAGCCATATCTTTCTTAGTGATCCTTAAAGTTTTCTTTCCAAAAGCCATTGGCATTGCTTATGGTTAGTGAGCAGCCTGGAGTGTAATCTCTTATATCAATATAAATTCTTCGTTGCATTCCACTTAAATAAAGCTGCAACGCAGCATCACATAATCAATACCGAGTCTGAGATAACTGAAAGAAAGCACCTTCCTGCAGTGCATGGAAAACTAAACACGGGATGTTCCACATTGAGTTCTGCAGAAGGGTTCGTGGGCTCGAAATGTTAACTCTGTTTCTCTCACCACAGATCCTCCCAGACCTGCTGAGCTTCTCCAGCAATTTCTAGGTTTGTTTGTCTCACAGAGGGACCATGTTGTGACCATTATAAACCGGAAAGGACAACTGGCATTGGTATATCTGCTTTAACATAGAAAAGCATCTTAACAAATTCTCTGGGAATGGCTGTATTTAATGTCCATATACTGTGGGCTTACAGCTGTGTGTAGTTCGTCTGGTCTTTTGTGTCAACTGTTCCATTATAAATCCCAGTGTCCACATTTATAATGAAAAATTACTGTGTAGACTTGTCATGCTGTTGTTACACAGATAGAACATCAGCCTGTACACCTCCACCTTCCTATATTCCATTCCATAACTCTTCATTGTAAAATACACAGCTCAAGTGTAGGCCTGGCATTTTATTTCATTCAGATTTATAGTGTGTTCTGTCTCTGTTTGTGCAGCTATAGGGAGGAGATTCCAGGGCTTGTGCTACAGCTGGCAAGGCTGTCCATGGTGGGGCCATGAAAATCTAGGATTTTCAAGCGACCGGAATTCTAAGACAGAGATCTGACAGGGTTGTAGAGCTACAGGAGGTCACAGAGATGGGGTGCAATGTTCTGTCTTGTTTCAGTTTGCTGTGCACAGTCTGCTTATTGCAGTGAGCCTTCCCTTTACAACTGTCACAGGGCTACCCTGTCTGTATCTTCAGGGGAATATTATTGCTGAGCGGCTGGTTTATTCCCCAACACAGTTTACAGGGACACACTGACAGGGGGATACAAGGCTTTGGAGAGATTTGTAATTCAGGGTCACAATCGATTATTATTAGTCACCTGTGAATTAGAATCAAACTGCACATGTGTCCACATTTCCAGTCCACTAGACCTCATATAGGGAAGGTGGTCGTGTAATGGTAATGTCACTGACCTGTCAATCCAGAACTCCAGGATCCTGGAGGATGTTGGTTTAAATCCCGCTGTGGTACCTGCCGAAATCTGATTTCAATTAAAACAGAAGTGGAATTGACAAAGCAAGCCCAGTGGCAACCATATAACCATTACTGGTTGTCACAAAAAACCCAACTGTTTCAGTTTAGGGAAGGGAATCTGCTGTCCTTACCTAGTCTCGCCAACATGTGACTCCAGGGTTGAAAAATGTGGTCCTGGAAAAGCAGGTCAGGCAGCGTCCGAGGAGCAGGAAAGTCAACGATTCAGTCAAAAGCCCTTCATCAAGAATGTGCAGGGGGATGGGGGTTGAGAAATAGATAGGAGGATGGAGGAAGGCGATTGGTGGAAGCAGATGGGAGGTGATTGTGATAGGTTGGTGGGGAGGGGGACCAGATAGGTAGGAAGGAAAATGGACAGGTAGCTCAGTTCAAGAGGGTGGTGCCAAGTTGGAGGGTTGAACCTGGGATGAGGTGAGGGGAGGGGAGATTTGGAAACTGATCAAGTCAATGTTGATGCTGTGTGGTTGAAGGGTCCTGAGGCGGAAGATGAGGTGTTCTTTTTCCAGGTGGTGGGTGGCTTTGATTGGCTGGTGAAGGTGACCCAGGATTTGCGTGCCACGGGGGAGTGGGAGGGAGAGTTGAAGAGGTTGGCCACAAGGCGATGGGGTCTCCTCTACATTGGGGTGACCGAGCACCAACTTGCAGAGTGCTTCAGGGTACATCTCTGGGACACAAGCACCAAACAACCCCAATGCCCTGTGGTCAAACACTTCAACTGTCCCTCACACTCTGCCAAAGACATGCAAGTCCTGGGCCTCCTCCATCGCCAAATCAAAGCCACCTGCCACCTGGAGAAAGAACACCTCATCTTCCGCCTCAGGACCCTTCAACCATACGGCACCAACATTGACTTCACTCGTTTCCTCATCTCCCTTACCCTCACCTCATCCCAGATCCAACCCTCCAACTAGACACTGCCCTCTTGAACTATCCTACCTGTCCATCTTCCTTCCCACCTATCTGCTCTACCCTCCCACTGACCTATCACAATTACCTCCTACCTGCATCCATTGCCATCCCATCTATCACCACCCCCCCCAATCCCTGCCTCACCCCCCTATTTAGCTCTCAGACCCCTTCCCGCTCCACAATCCTGATGAAGGGCTAATGCCTGAAATGTCAATTCTCCTGCTCCTCGGATGCTGCCTGACCTGTGCTTTTCCAGCGCCACACTGTTCAACTCCGACTCTTCAGCATCTGCAATCCTCACTTTCTTCCAGTCACATGTGACTCCACACCAAGTAACATGATTGTCTCTTCACTACCTACTGAACATATGGATGAGAGCTATAGTACATAAATAGGGCAATAAATGGTAGCCTGGCCAGTGACATCCATATCCTGAAAATGAATTTTTAAAAACTCAACTTGATATCCCCACCACAAACAACTCAGTCAGGAACTAAATAGTCTCAGTAGCAGGTCCTATAGAAAGGGTATGTTAATGGCAGCAATTCTTTAGCTGCCTATGAATGTGGTGGAGCAACAATACTGTTCAACTATTCCATTTTTAAATCAAGTGGTGGAATGTGGATTGACATTTAAATTGGCAGAATTTTCCTTTTACTGATTTTCATGGAACCCTCAGAGATGTTTTTCACATCAAGATATCCCACAGTGGACGTGACTCAAAGGGTGACTCTGCTATCGAATATTTTCATAAAAGAAAGTAATTTCGCTGAATATGATCCTCATTCCGAGAAGATCTGCAAGTGAAATATAGATGAGCGAAATCAGCTTCCTTTCTCAGCCATTTCCCAATGGAATCATGACCTTTGTGTAAACAATTGAGCTTTGTCAGTACTGATCCTGTATTCAAGAATTTTTTCATTCATTCATGGGAGGTGGGCGTTCTTGGCTAGACCAGCATTTATTGCACATCCCCAGCTGGCCTTGAGAAGCTGCCTTCTTGAACTATAGCAGTCCCCCACAATGCTATTAACGAGGGAGTTCTGGGACTTTGACCCAGTGACAGTGAAGGTACAGTGATGCATGACCAAATCAGGATAACATGAGGAGAAACTTGCAGGTCATGATGTTCCCACGTATCTGCTGTCCTGGTCCTTCTTTTGGATTTGGAAGGTGCTGTCTAAGGAGAATGACACACATCACAGAATCCTATTTGCCTTACCATCCTGTAGGGGTCAATATAAATTGTGGGACTGTCAAGGACCATCTTGACGTGGTTTGACAATTGCCCATTGTCCTGCCAACCAAAATGTAGGCATAGAGCTGAGTAAATGAGGGTGGTAAAACTACATAGCGGAGAGGCTACTTAAATGTCTCTCGGGCCTCTGCTCTTTGTAGTTCTTATAAATGAGTTGGATGAGGAGGTTGAGGGGTGGGTTAGTAAATTTGCTGATGACACAAAGGTTGGCGGTGCCGTTGATGGTATCAAGGGCTGCTTCAGGCTGCAGCGCCACATAGACAGGATGCAGAACTGGGCTGAGAAATGGCAGATGGTGTTCAACCTGGTTAAATGTGATGTATTTTGGAAGGTCAAACTTGAATGCTGAATATAGGATTAAAGACAGGATTCTTGGCAGCGTGGAGGAACAGAGGGATTTTGGTGTTCACGTGCATTGATCCCTCAAAGTTGCCACCCGAGTGGATAGGGTTGTTAAGAAAGCATATGGTGATTTGGCTTTTATTAACAGGGGGATCACGTTTAAGAGCTGCAAGGTTTTGCTGTGGTTCTACAAGACTCTGGTGAGACCACACTTGGAACATTGCGTCAGTTCTGGTTGCCCTATTATTGGAAAGATGTGGAGGCTTTGGAGAGGGTGCAAAGGAGGTTACCAGGATGCTGCCTGGACTTGGAGGGCTTGTCTTACAAAGAGAGGTTGACTAAGCTCGGACTTTGTCTTACAAAGAGAGGTTGACTAAGGAGGAAGAGAGGAGACCTGATCGAGTTGTATAAGGTAAGGAGAAGCATGGATAGAGTCAATAGCCAGAGACTTTACCCCAGGGCAGTAATGACTGCCACGAGAGGTCATAGTTTTATGGTGTTAGGAGGAAGGTACAGAGGAGACGTCAGAGGTAAGCTCTTTATGCAGAGAGTTGTGAATGCATGGAATGCGTTGCCAGCTGTGGTGGTGGAAGCAGAGTCATTGGGGACATTTAAGCAACTGCCGGGCATGCTCATGGAAAGCAGTGAGTTGAGGGGTGTGTAGGTTAGGTTATTTTATTTTAGATTAGGATTACTTCTCAGCACAATATGGTGGGCCGAAGGGCCTGTTCTGTGCTGTACTTGTCTATGTCTATGTTCTGTGTAAGGGTCTGTTAGTCATGCCCAGCCTTTCAAAGAAGGGAGAAAATTGAACAAACTGCATACATGGGAGTGGCAGGCAGACACATTAATGCACATCATAAGGTGCAACATAATATGTACATTTTAGACTAATCCCTTCCCCAAGTACTCAAAATAATGTAAATGTGCAAAATAAGTCTTTTAAAAAAAATATTTCATGGGATGTGAGTAACAGTGGTTCCTAATGCCAAAACATCGATTTTCCTGCTCCTCGGATGCTGCCTGACCTGCTGTGCTTTTCCAGCACCACACTCTTGACTCTGATTACCAACATCTGCAGTCCTCACTTTCTCCGAGACCATTTTGTTGCCCATCTCTGACTGCCTTTAAATTGATTGGCTGACGAGACTATTTGAAAGGCCAGTTGAGAGTCAACCCTATTGCTGTGGGTATGGAGTCACACGTAGGCCAGGCTGGGTAATGATGGCAGATTTCCTTCCCTAAAGGACAATTTGTGAACCAGACTTTGTTTTGTAATGATCATCAACGATGGCTTTATGGTCAACATCACTGAGGCCAGGTTTTAATTCCGGCTTGATTAAATAAATTGAAATCCCACTAGCGACCAGGGAAGGATTGAATCCCACATCCCCAGGGCAGTAGACTGGGCCTTTACATTACTAGTCCAGTGACATTACCAGTTTGCTGCCATCTCCCCTAGCCTTCAGTGACATGCCTTAATGGATATTTGAGAAGGAAAGCTTCACTTTAGAAAGCTGTTTGTATCTCTAATTCTCACATTGAGGGATTCATGTCTTGCTGTAGTACAGTTTTATGGGCACTATTTACCCATGGTTACCTCACCCATGTGCACATTCTCCACCCATGAGCATAAAGATGTCAAGATGATGAGACCAGACAAGATTCCTTCACATGCTGCATCCCTGGGCGTTGGCAGGGGATGCAAGGACCTGACTGAGTTGCTCATACAGATAGTTCCCAACTCAAGGAGCCTTCAGAGTGGAACATAGGAAATAGTATAAAGAGTATCCCATTTGGACCATCAAATAATGGGCATTAGAGTTATAGAGCTGTACAACATGAAAACAGAGTTTTTTGTCCAACACCTCCGTGCCATCCAGATATCCCAACCCAATCTAGTCCCATTTGCCAGCAACCGGCCCATATCCCTCCAAACCCTTCCTATTCATATACCCATCCAGATGCCTTTTAAATGTTGCAATTGTACCAGCCTCCACCACTTCCTCTGGCAGTTCATTCCATACACACACATTACCCTCTGTGCAAACAAATTGTCCCTTAAATCCCTTTTAAATCTTTCCCCTCTCACCTTAAATCTATGCCCTCTAGATAAGGACTCTCTCACCCTGGGGGGAAAAAAAAGACCTTGTTTATTTACCCCATCCATGCCTCTCATGATTTTACAAACCTCTATAAGGTCACCCCTCAGCCTCTGACACTCCAGGGAAAACAGCCCCAGCCTGTTCAGTTTCACCTTATAGATCAAGCCCTCCAACTCTGGCAACATCTTGGTAAATCTTTTCTGAACCCATCACTTACACAAGGATTCTTAATTTGTGCGATGTGAACAAAGGAATATTTAGGTTCTCTGCCTACTATTCTATCGGATGTGGAGAGGTCATGGCTCTCTTCTGTTTAAAGCCCCTTTCAGTCAGTGGCAACAATATTTTTCTCCTTCTTAGCATGTAGCTATAACACTTCAATTAAACTTTAATAAAATCAAAAATGAAGGAGTAGACATTCCAGGGTCTTCTGCTGTGAACGTGGAATGTTATGACCTGAGAAAGGTCATAGAGCACGTCACATTCACAATACACAAGTAATGAGTTTACAGAGAAAGGTGGTGGGGAGGGTGTCAGGGGAGGGGGTACAACATCCTGGACAGACAGGAAGGAAAAAGCAGTGGCAGCTTTTAGATTTTAACAGACTTTTGAGTTGCCAGATTAAATCCTGAATCCTAAATACTTAGCTGCTATCCCTTTTCCTCAGGAGTGGTGAAGATCACAGATGCCCTTTATTTCCCAGTCAACAGGGATTTTCCGATTTGTATTCTTCACCAGAGCTAGTTTATTGAGATCAAGAGAAAGGGCGGCACAGTGGTTAGTACTGCTGCCTCACAGCGCCAGAGGCCTGGGTTCAATTCCCACCTCAGGTGACTGTCTGTGTGGAGTTTGCACATTCTCTCTGTGTCTGTGTGGGTTTCCTCCCACAGTCAAAAAATGCGTGGGTTAGGTGAATTGGCCATGCTAAATTCCCTGTAGTGCTAGGTGTAGAGGGGTGGGTTGCAGGTTGGTGTGGACTTGTTGGGCCGAAGGGCCTGTTTCCACACTGTAAGTTATCTTAAACAAAGGGAGAGAGAAGCTTTCTGTATCCGTGCTCTTTTCAGTCCATGTCTCTTTCTCTCTCCTTGTTGTTCAAACAAAGCTCCTGAAATATGGGTTTGTTTGTCTACTCCAGCTTCATGGTCTTTTCCAAACTGAAAACTCTGTAGGTAACTTTTCATCTTCAGTACGTCCAACAACAGTGATTAAAATAAGAGATGCAGATTTCTTGACACCTCATGGAGTTTCAATGCATTTCAATTACTATGATAATTGCAAGGCAGCCACTATTTTGTTGTTCCATCTGGGGTGCCCTGGATTGTCCTTCTAGCCAGTTAAAATCAGCAGTCTCCTCTTTTAAGAAAACACTTTAAGCTGGAGAGAGATCAGAAGTTTACCGGGACGTTGCCAGGAATGGGAGGTTTGAATTATAAAGAAAGGTAGGATAGGCTAGGACTTTTTCACTGGAGCATAGAGGTGGAGAGGCGACCTGAGAGAAGTTTATAAAACAATAAGAGGTATAGATAGAGTTAATGGTAGCTGTCTTTTCCCTAGGATAGGGGATTTCAAGACTAGGGGCCATATTTTTAAGGTGAGAGGAGAAGTGTTTATAATGCGGCAAAAATGTTTTACACAGAGGGTGGCTCGCGAGTGGATTGAACCTCCTGAGGATGTGGGCACAGTTACAATGTTTAAAAGACATTTGGGAAAGTACATGAATAGGAAAGGTTTGGAGGGGTATGGGCCAGGAACAGGAAGGTTTAGTTTGGGGTTACGGTTGGCATAGACTGGTTAGACTGAAGGAAAAACAAAGTTGGCCAGGCAGCATCCGAGGAGCATCGACGTTTCGGGCATAAGCCCTTCTTCAGGAATGAGGCTGGTGTGCCAAGCGGGCTGAGATAAAAGGTTGGGGGGGGGGGGGCGCTGGGAATACGATAGGTGGAAGGAGGTGAGGGTGAGGGCGATAGGCCGGAGAGGGGGTGGGGGCGGAGAGGTCGGGAAGATGATTGCAGGTCAAGAGGGCGGTGCTGACTCCGGGGGTTGGGACTGAGATAAGGTGGGGGGGGGGGGGGGGGGGGGGGGAGGGGAAATGAGGAAGCTGGAGAAATCTACGTCAACTGAATGAGATGGCTAGTTCAGTGACATTACCACCATTACCACCACCTTTCCAGTTTGCCCCATCATTCCTGATCATCAACCATCAAAGCAAAAACTTCAGTTTATATCCCAAACACCTAACATGTGAACATGACTGATTTCACTTCATAGAGGAGAGATAAGCAGCAGTTCATTGTACTGACAATTACAGATGGCCCCTGAATGCGACGGTTATTTTAATCTCAATTACTCAGTTGCTATTTTCAACAGCGAGCATACTGTACCAGAGCTTAACAGCTGCATGGGGTCTTACGCAAAGACATAGATAGACTTCCAGGTTATTGTACTAGGCCTAGCAGTTGGCATTTTTAGAAGTCTCTTTACCGCACAGGAACCACACTGGCCATTTCCTCAGCTTTTCGCCTGTGCCTTCTGTGAAGCAGCAGGGAGTGGGGCAGGATAAGAAAAAAAACGTAGGGGGGCCAAGCTTACTTTCCAGCTCATTTATAGTCTGACCACTACACAGCTGATCCACGGATTAAATTCCTATAAGCGGTCCGAAGTCTTATTCTGCACAATTCCTGGCCTCAAGTCACACAATGGTTAATTGGAAAATTCTGATCCCAGTCTAAAATGTAGCTTGTTTATCCAGCACACTCAATATAATCAATCCCCTGCCACCTTTCACACAGTGACAAGAAGCATTTTAAATCTAGACATCTAATCTGCTTCTTCGTTCTGTTTTTTTTTGTTTGGATTGTAATGCTGAATGATTAAGCAGACGTGAGCACAAAAGAGAGGAAAAGCGATTATTGGAAGCGCTGCATGAAGCCTTGGGAGATTTATTGTTGCTGTCCAACACCAATGTGCTTTGCTGCCTGACAAATTCTGATCTCTGTTTCTAAAAATGACAGCACTATGTCCACCCTCCTAGCATCCCACTGCCCCTCAATCCCTCCCTCCTCTACCACCTGCCCATCTGCCTGAGGACCCTCAATCCCTTCTCTCCTCTCCTACCCTCTTGGTGCCCCTCAATCCCTCCCATCATCCTAATACCCCCATAATCCCTCCTCTCCTCCTCCCAGTGCCCTCTCAATCCCTCCTCTCCTCCTTCCAGTGGTTCCTCAATCCCTCCCCCATCATTCTAATGCCCTCAAACTCTCCTCTCCCACTAGCCTGACCTCCTGATGTCCCTCAATCCATTCTCTCCCAGCTTTCTAGTTCTCCCACTGTCCCTCTATCCCTCTCCTCTTCCAGCCGTCCATCCTCCTGCTGCCCTTCAACCTCTGCACTTCCCAAATTGGCTCAGGAAGCAGAGTTGGTTGCTCATTTCATTGACCATCATTAGTGACTCACTGCATAACTTGTTTCAATTCAAAACCTCTGCCTGACCTCCAGAATAAACTTTTTATTAACCTATTCTGATCAGGGCCAAAGAAAGGTCCCATTAAGAATGAAATTAATTTACAAAAACATCATGGATCCAGTCTTTATGGAACGTGTCCATATTGTTGGGAGGGATGGAATGCCTGGGATAACTCCACCCTCTATCAGTTCAACAGTTGGAAGAGAATGGTCATTTAGGGCATTGCATGGCTTCCTATCGGTCAGTAAAATTGTCATTTTCTCTCTCTCGACCATCTCTATTATAATTGTGTCAATGGATCCATGAAACCAAGACATAAAGTACCGGAAACCACACTAGTTACATGAATGCTTCACTATTGACTTAACCTCCACCTAACAAGCACATTCGGAAAAGAGTGTGGGAGATAAATGGAAATGAAAAGCAGACATGGTAGAGGAATGGGGGTGGGGGAAGGAAAAGGGACTCCTGTAGATACTGAAATCCTCATTTTGGCCCTTCTATCAAATGAGGCAGGAAATGGAAGCAACACACTCCAGGACAGTCAATAGGTTGAAGACACATCTAAACAGAGATCCTTCAATCATTGTCACTTCCTAGTAATTATCTGAACATTACCACCACCAATCCCCACCCTCACCCCACAACCAGTCCTCCTCACCCCCCCCACACCCCCAAAGGAAGTGCAGCTGAGGTTTTGCAAGCAAACAGGCTGAGTGTCTTTGTTCACTGACTCTTGTGGTTCACATGCCAATGGAATTCATGCAACACCGGCACTCAGCATTTATTATCCATCGCCAATCGTCCTGGAGAGGGTGGCACTGATGTTCCTTTGCATCTATCTGATAAAGGTACACCCACAGTATCATTCCGGAGGGAACTCCATGAAGCACGGATGTAAACATTAGGAGCAGGAGTAGACAATCTCATGGCTGATTTCACCTTGGCCTCATCTCCACTTCACCGCCCACTCTCCAAACCTCTTTAACCCATTACTCATTTAAAAAAAAACTGTCTATCTCCTCAAATTTATTCAGGGTTCCCATGTCCACTGCACTCTGAGCAGTGAATTCCACAGATTCATGGCCGTCCTCATCTCTGTTTTGCAACTAACACCCTCTATTGTAAAACTATGACCTCTTGTTCTAGATTTCTTCAACATCTACATTTACTTAGTCCATTCCTTTATCATCTTGTGTACCTTCATCAGATTGTGCCTTATCCTTCTCAACTCAAAAGGGCAGCATGGCGGCTCAGTGGTTAGCACTGCTGCCTCACAGAGCCAGGGAGCTAGGCTCGACTTGACTCCAGACTCATGCAAGTGCCTGTGTGGATTTCATTTGGGTGCTCTGGTTCTTCCCAAAGATGTGCACGTTAGGTGAATTGGCTATGCTAAATTGCCCAGAGTGTTTGAGGAGATGCAGGTTAGGTGCATTAGTCATGGGAATGTAGAGTAATAGTGGAGAGGAATGGGTCTGGATGGGACACTCTTCAGAGGGTCAGTGTGGACTTGCTAGGGCGAATTGCCTGTTTCCACATAGAATCCCTACAATGATTCAAAACTACTCCCTCTCTCCTCATAAGAGCAGGCTTTCATCTCTGGAATTAAGCTCGTGGAGCTTTTTGGAACTACCTCCAGTAAAATTACATATTTCCTCAAGTAAGGCTGGATGCTATATTGTATGCGAGACTTCAGCTGCAATCTCATATATTTGCAACACTTCCATATCTTTATACTCCACCTCTGTAGTAACAAATGCCAAAATTCCATTTGCTGTACTTATCACCTGCTGTGCATTAGTTACTTTAAGTCAGCGATGTATCTGGATGAGAGTCAGAAATTCAAGAAGGGAGAGAGAGTGGATGGTGCTCCCAAAGACTGCCTGCTCTTATCCTAAGTTTACAGATCGCAAGAGAACCTTTTGGAATTGATGGAGGTGCATCTTCGAGGTGGTACAGTCTGCTGCCACAATGTCAGTGACTGACAGAATGAATACTTCAGGTGGGCATCCAATCAAGCAATTCCTTTGGTATTAAGCTTCGAGTGTTGCTGGAGCTTGACTCTAAAGTGAGGAGGATTCCATCACTCTCCTGCCTTGTGTCTTGTAGGTAGTGGACAGGTATGGAGTCACTCGCCAGTGAGTTTCTAGCCTTTGACATGCTTTTGTCATAACACTACTGCGGTGGCTGGCCCAGTTAAATGTCTGGTCAATATTAACACGCAGCAGGTGTATAGTGGGAGAAGAGCGATAGCGATACTGGTCAATGCCAAAGGGAGCTAAACTGGAATCAATGGGTATCAGAGGGCAAACTCTCCAATGGTTGAAGTCATACCCACCACAGAGGAAGGTGGTCGTGGTTGCTGGACATCAGTCATTCAGCAGGACTTCCAACAAGTATCCTAGGCCCAACCATCTTCAGGATTAGTGGTGCTGGAAGAGCACAGCAGTTCAGGCAGCATCCAACGAGCAGCGAAATCGACGTTTCGGGCAAAAGCCCTTCATCAGGAATAAAGGCAGTGAGCCTGAAGCGTGGAGAGATAAGCGGGTGGGGAGAGAGTAGCAGAGAGTACAATGGGTGAGTGGGGGAATTGTACTCTATGCTACTCTCTCCCCACCCCCACCCTCCTCTAGCTTATCTCTCCACGCTTCAGGCTCACTGCCTTTATTCCTGATGAAGGGCTTTTGCCCGAAACGTCGATTTCTGTATGGTTCTGCATCATGCCATTTCCACAACCAATGAGGCCCCAAGCCACACACCAAACATGCAAATCTCTATCCCGGATGATGTGGTGGTGGTGGTGGTGGTGGTGTTGGGGTGTCAGTGAGGTAGATGTGCAATGAGACCCCCAAAGTGGCGTGATGGGTAGGATGAAAGACAGACAAGACCAAAATGTCAGAGTGGCCTCTGACTTTACAATGGGTATAAAATTAGAATGTTTGACAATCTGAAGCTAGTTGGCAAGGATACTTATGTGCAATTTGAAAGATTAACAATCTGAAATTGCAACTTTGAGCATTTTTATTTTTACAAATGTCTTCATTTTCATTAAAAGGAGCAGAGAGAAAAAAAACATTTTTCTCAATATGAATGCACGTAGATTTTAGGCAAATAAAATGGCAAATGCACAATGGCAAACTTAGAGGTACCAGTGCTCTTTCAGTACCTACAGAGAAATTATGACTTTGAGTTTGCTGTATATTTTAATATGGGGTGGGAGAGGGTGCACTTCAGATTATAGGGGAAACAAAGATCCATTCAAGGCAGAAACATATCAGGGAAGCAAGAAAACAAAGGGGCAGTGAAATGGACAGCACATTCTACACTTCACCCAATTTTTTTCCCTCTCCCCCACAAAGTTCAGTCTAAAGGTAACCAATTCAAGAGCCACTTTACGTTGCCTCCCAAGACTTGATTACAGAAAACGAGATTGTAATTAATGACTAAGTAGTAGAATTACAAAGGATATAAAATTACCAGGTCTTACATGAGACAGTAAAAACTTTTGATGCAAATCTATCCATCTTGTGGCAGAGCACGGGAACAGCATTTACAGGAAGAGGTGATAAATCCCCAGGTTGGTGCGTTCAAATGTCAGTAAAAGGAAATCAGGGTCATAAATTTAAAAAAGGAGCTGGTTAATCTTTTAAAAGAAAGCCTATGACAATGAATAAAGAGTTGCACATTTTTTTTCTTAGAATTGCCAGCAAAACATTCAGCAAACCCAGATCAGGAGCAAGGCTAATTGAACTGGTGATAGAACAGGAGAGTCTTGCTGTTCATATTTTGCCTAGCATATATTTGCTTGTCATATGATACCATGCACATTTTCACCAGTGATAATCGTCATTAGAGGAAATTTACTGTCTGGAGTTAAAATGTACATTAAATGTCCCTAAAGTGCAGCATTTGCAACTTTCTGTACCTGGACAAAATGCAGTACTTTACTGCAGGGTACCTTGTACCTCACCCTTGTGGGAGAATCATGGACCAGAGGGCATCATCTCAGAATAAGGGGTCCCACAACTAAGACACATGAGGAGGAACAACAGAGTTATACAGCACAGAAACAGACCCATAAGTCCAACCCATTCATGCAGAACATAATCTTAGGAAAAGACAAGTACTATTAACTCTAAATGTCTCATTAGTTTATAAACTTCTGAGGGTTGTGAATTTGGGGAATTCTTTACTGGAGAGGGCTGTTGAGGTTGGGTCAAGTATAGTCAAGGTTGAGAAAAAGATTTTTAATCAATTCGAGAATCAAGGGTTATGGGGAAAGGGCAGGAAATTGGTGCCGAGGATTATCAGATCAGCTAGAATCACATTGAATGGCAAAGCAGACTGGATGGGCTGAATGGCCTACTTCTGTTCCTATGTCTTATGGGTCTGCTTTCCTCACTAACTTGACCCAACAAAAATCTAAAGACTGGACTTTCAAGTCACAATCTGTTTTCTAGTATCTGTAACCTAAATCATAGAATCCCTACTATGTAGATAAAGGCCATTCAATCCATCAGATCGGCACCCTCTGAAGAGCAACCCACCCTATCCCTGTAACCCTGCATTTCCCATTGCTACTCCATTTAGCCGACACATCCCTGGACACTATGGGAAATTTAGCATTGCCAATCCACCCAAGCTGCACATCGTTGGACTGTGGGAGGAAACCAGAGCACCCGGAGGAAACCCAGACAGACAATGCTGGAACTGGACCTGGGTCCCTGGTGCTGTAAGGCAGCAGTGCTAACCACTGTGCCACCCTACTTTTGGCATAACTACGTTTTTTTGGTGGGATGAAATGCATCAAAATTTACCTGTAGTTGGCCTCACTAGAAACTCTTGCTATCCTAAAACACAGTAACCCTGGAGAAATCCAACTCCAGAATTCAAATGCTTAAAAATGTGACATGCAACCAATAGGCTACTGCTTACAGGAAATACAAAAGGAACTGACTACAAGTGTGAATGTTTACAGTGCAGAAATTATTGGCCAATTTTACACTACAGTAAACCAAAGTTTATCCAACTGTTCACAAACCTGTCCCTCTATGCTTTATAGAACAATCCTTTAAGACAATACTAAATTCGCTTGTTACAAAGCATGGACTGACACAGTGGAAAAAGACTAACTTGAGTACTGGAAAGATACTTTTAAAATCATTCTGGACTTTTTAAACTCTGTATTCCCATGCTAGTACAAAAACAAAAGACTATTCTATTCTGTAACTTAAAGTTACTTATCGGAGTACTCTACACCTAAGATGGCAATATTACAAAGTTTTCACCACACTCATTTGAATACACTTGACAACAAAGGCTAATGTATAACTTATGAAACTATTTCCCCTATTTAGTATCTAACGCCCCATTTTGCCCATCTATCAAATGGTTTGCAATTTGACAAAATAAAACTTAGATCACCTTTAAAGACTTCACTGCTCGAGAGATACAACAGTCTATGGGTTGGTACAATTGACATACATGACAAGGAATAATTCACAGATGAAAATTTCCTCTGAGTGAAAGTCAAATTGATAACTTTGCTTGGACATTTGCAATCATGTTAATAGAAAATTAAACAACTTTTTGAATCCTGGGTAAAACATGAGGACAAGCTATTTGTTTTCAAATTAATAATCTTGCAACTGTAATATGCTGAACTGTGACAATGCTGGCACTTTAAAAAAGGTTATTTTGCCCTGGGTATTTTCTGCGGAGGGGTTGTAAAGGCAGAGGTGCCGAAGTGACCAAGGAGCCAGCCTGAATCAAATGATGTTCTTTTTCAAAAAGAGTTTAACATTGGAAGGGGAGTGGCCAGTTCTCCCAATTCAGGGGTTTCTAGTTTTTAGATGTAGCAGTCACAAGATGTTCGAGTCCAGAAGGGTTGCAAACTTCAGTAAATGATTCCTAACTGACTTTCTCTGAAATCTCTCTCTGGATGTTATTCCCTCCTGCCTATAAGAATCTGTGCTCGAATTTACCTTTTTGTCAAGGGCTGTGTTTATGGGAGGTGACTATATTGGAACAGTTAATTAGTAAGTTACTGTATTGGGTCGGTTAAGTTTTCCAGCAGTTAAGCTAATCTGAATTCTGCCTTTTTTTGCTCGTGCTTAATTATAGTGTTTAAATAAATCTTGTGTTGCTTAAAGCTGATCAGTTGCGTCACACCTTCCTTTATAATAAGAAAAAGTTAGGGTCTAGACTACCCTATATTGAGGGAGTTTGGCCTGGGTCATAACAACTGGTCTGAGTTGGGTTGGACACAGGTAGGACTAGAACTGTTCAGTAATTTCAACATTTGAACTAGGTTCTAATCCTCAGGTACGTTACGGTTCTGTGATGAGCATTCTCACCTGAAATCTAGAAGCTGAGTGCTCAAGGTCAACAGGCAACAAGCACAAAGATCAAGACTGACTCCAGTGTAGACATAGAACGTGCTACCTTTGAACAGAGGTTACATGTCTCAGGTTATTGTAAAAGTACAAAGAACGAATGGCTCTGGAGGTTTGATGTGTACGTTGAAAGTATGTCTTGAACAGCAAGGGAGTTGCTCCAGTTGTCCTGCGCCAAAACGTACCTCCCAAATCACAAAGTAAATGATTAGTTATTATCGCGGACTGCATGGATCACTGCATTTCCTACATTACAATAGTGACTGCACTTCAAAGAACTTCAGCTGCTGGAAAAACTTGGGGGTCTGAAGGATGCTACATAAATGGAACGCTTACTTCCAAGAAAATCGCAAACACAACATGCAGAGTCAAAATGCAGTTCAAAATTGGCAATGCGACTTAGATGTAAATTAGGTAGAAATATGAAACAACATTGAGAAATATAAAGTGTTATACGGTGCATGAAAATAAAATGTCAGACACACAATGAATTGAATTCAGATGTACTTAGAAAGGGCCTGGGGCAAGTAAAAGACTTGTCACTTCCAATATCTAAACAAATGTGAAACCAGTAAAACGACAAGACAGAATGCTGGGATAAATACAGTCAGAACAAGAGAAAGTACAAAGATGAAGACTATGTTAAGGATTTACAATGTACATGTCAGACCTCCAGAACCATTTGCTTTCAGTGTTTGCCACGGTGAATGCAAATGGATTAAAGATGACCGAGGGTAGACAGACTACAAGGGAAGGGTCTGACTATAATGGAGAAAACATTAGCAAAGCAAAAATTAAGTTAAACTGGTTGAGTGGATGAACGTCAGTAAAATTAAATTGGATAAGATAAACCCGGGGCGGAGGAAATTAGGCTGGAGAACTTATATTTTACTAGAGCATAACAAACATACAGAATCACTGCCCAGGCTTGAGGAAGATTAAGAGGATAGGGAGGGATGGAGAACAGTACTTGAGAATGTATTAATGCAAATGTTCCTTAACCAAGAGCCAGCCCCTACCCAACTTTATTAGATTCAAAATTCCCATGTTTCTGGGCAACCTATAAGCAGCAGGGCCCTTGGGAATGTCCCAAAGTGCATTCTGCACACTCACTAACAGAACTAGAGGCACAGATGTAACACGCTCAGCTCAATATCCAGAGAATGCGGTTCCGGTGATGGGTATTTGAAGACAAAAATAAAGTCAATGACTCCCATTTAATTAGTCCCATTCTATTTTTACACTCCTATCTCCCTTCATAAGACTTCACACATGGTCTTGATCTGAAGGGCACCTCTTACAAGGAAGCACTCTCTCAGTG
Source organism: Chiloscyllium punctatum (assembly GCF_047496795.1). Lineage (NCBI taxonomy): Eukaryota > Metazoa > Chordata > Chondrichthyes > Orectolobiformes > Hemiscylliidae > Chiloscyllium > Chiloscyllium punctatum. The sequence goes on along the minus strand of NC_092757.1, from coordinate 84,632,046 downwards.
AGGCATGACCTTGGATTATATGGTCACATCCTGAGACGAGGCTTGAGCCTGCAATGTCGAAGCAGAAGCGCTACCAACAGACAAGATAATGTCAATATTATTTTAAAATGTATTCGTGGGATGTGCGCGCTGCTAGTTCGGCCAGGTCATCCCTAACCATCCGGAGCTAACCACATAGCTGTAGGTCTGGAGTCACAGAATCATCATAGAATCCCCTCACGGTGGAAGCAGGACATTCAGCCCATCGAGTCCACCCACACCCATATCCCTAGTCTATCCCTGTAACCCTATAATTCCCATGGTTAATCCATCTAGCCTAGACGTTCATGGACACTGTGGGCAATTTAGCTTGGCCAATACACCCGAACTTGCATATCTTTGGACTGTGGGACGAAACCCGGTAGATGTGGTATATATGGATTTTAGTAAGGCGTTTGATAAGGTCCCCCATGGTAGGCTACTGCAGAAAATACAGAGATATGGCATTGAGGGTGAGTTGGAGGTTTGGATTAGGAATTGGCTCTCTGGAAGAAGACAGAGGGTAGTAGTTGATGGCAAAGGTTCATCTTGGAGTGCCGTCACTAGCGGTGTTCCGCAAGGATCTGTTTTGGGACCATTGCTGTTTGTCATTTTTATAAATGACCTGGAGGAAGGGTTAGAAGGTTGGGTGAGCAAGTTTGCGGATGATACGAAAGTCGGAGGAGTTGTAGACAGTGAGGAAGGATATGGCAGGTTACAGCGGGATATAGAGAAGCTGCAGAGCTGGGCAGAAAGGTGGCAAATGGAGTTCAATGTAGCTAAGTGTGAGGTGATTCACTTTGGTAAGAGTAATAAAAAGATGGGGTACTGGGCTAATGGTCGGATACTTGGTAGTGTGGAAGAGCAGAGGGATCTTGGTGTCCATGTACACAGATCTCTGAAAGTTGCCACCCAGGTAAATAGTGCAGTGAAGAAGGCATATGGCGTACTGGCTTTTATTGGTAGAGGAATTGAGTTCCGGAGTCCTGAGGTCATGCTGCAGTTGTATAAGACTCTGGTGCGGCCGCATCTGGAATATTGTGTGCAGTTTTGGTCGCCATACTATAGGAAGGATGTGGAGGCACTGGAACGGGTGCAGAGGAAGTTTACCAGGATGTTGCCTGGTATGGTAGGAAGATCCTATGAGGAAAGGCTGAGGCACTTGGGGTTGTTTTCATTGGAGAAAAGAAGGTTTAGGGGTGACTTGATAGAGGTGTACAAGATGATTAGGGGGTTAGATAGGGTTGACAGTGAGAACCTTTTTCCGCGTATGGAGTCAGCTATTACAAGGGGGCATAGCTTTAAATTAAGGGGGGGTAGATATAGGACAGATGTTAGGGGTAGGTTCTTCACTCAGCGAGTCGTAAGTTCATGGAATGCCCTGCCAGTAGCAGTAGTGGACTCTCCCTCTTTATGGGTATTTAAGCGGGCATTGGATAGGTATATGCAGGATAGTGGCTTAGTGTAGGTTAGGTGTGCTTTGATCGGCGCAACATCGAGGGCCGAAGGGCCTGTACTGCGCTGTAATGTTCTATGTTCTATGAAACCCACACAGACACGGGGAGAATGTACAAGCTCCACACAGACAGCTGCTGAGGGTGGAATCGAACCTGGGCCCCTGGTGCTGAGGCAGCAATGCCAACCAGTGAGCCACCGTGCCACCCTCATGTATGCCAGACCAGATAAAGATGGCACATTTCTGTCCCAAAAGGACATCCGTGGTTTCCTTCCCTAAAAAAAAGGAGATTCCATAGTTGTTACATGGTCACTGACAGGCTGACTTTCAAATCCAGATGTTGTACTGAATTTCATCGCTACCACGATGTGATTTAAACAAAGTCTGGTTTCTAGATGACTGGTCCAGTGACATTACTGCTATGCCATCCCCTGCTCCATGTTTTGATGGATGAAATAACAAACAACTCAACAATTCAAATCTGAGCCAAAAACGACAAACACACAGATTGTGAGAAGCTCCAAATTATAATTAAAAAACCACCACACAAGCTCAGTTCCACCAGGTTTTTCTTGATACTTTTTACAGGTCTGTACAACCAAGTAGCAAATAGTTATTGATCACAATATCATTCCATTCAAGTAATCTAGCAAAACTATTCTGTACAATGACAATTAATTTTGTTTCTTAAATATCAAATTAAATCAGACATGACTTAAATCGAGTGACAACCACTTACCTATCAGACACCATCATTTTTTGGAAAAAGTTCCCTTTATGTACTCCATCGAGATCTTACAAAATATTAATACAGTGACTTATATATACACATCTGCACAGCTAGCAAATGATTGAATTACAATGCAGTGCAGAATGAGTTTAGAAAAGAGCCTCAGATGCAGACTAATAGCTCTCTATCCATTGCGCATGTCCTTTCTCCACCAGAATTCGGTTTAAAAACAGGACCTTGGAGAGGAGGGAAAGAAAAAACATGATTTTAGCACTTTCAACAGCAGACAGACTCAGGCAGATCTCACAAAGCATAAGCATGCAAATACACCCTTGTTCAAACCAAGACGCTGAACTCTCATTGTGCTGTGGCTTAGTTGGTATCATGGTAAACCTTCATCACAATTGTCCTTCAGGAAGGGTAACCTCCTGTCCTTGCTTGGTCTAGCTGACCTGTGACTCTTTGCTGCTCTCAGCAATGGCCTAGCAAGTGAATTCACGGGCAACTGGCAATGAGCCACCAATGCCTGGTCAGTGACCCTCACATCTCTGAAAGAATGAAGAAAGTAAATACTCAAAATTAATAACTTAAAACTGCTTGTTTATTTGCACCCTGAGGCACTGGGTGAAGTCCTCCTCTAGGGTTTGAGAGCATGCAAAAAAGAAAATCAAGCCTGACACTCCAGTGCAGTACCTGAGGGTGTGTGTTTTAGAGGAGAGGATGCAGGGTTTTAGAGAGGTCTCTTTTGCCCGATTGGACGAAACAAAGTTCCGTGGCATTTCTTCCAAGATGATATAGGGACACTTCCCCAATACCCAAACTGATATGTACCCCTCAGGTGATACTTCCAAACACACATCATCATCTGCTATTTATGGGAGCACAGTGTACTTAAACTGGCTGCGACATTTCCAACATTGCAGTAATAATTGCAGTTCAAAAATACTTCACTGGTCAAAAAGGTGCCTGGTGGTTGTGAAAAGCGCTATGTGAATGCAAGTTTTTTGATCATTTGGGGGAGCAATTCAAATTGACTGACAAACTTCACCTGCAGAACAACTCTGACTGTGAAACAGAACGTTCTAAGAATTCTGAGATGTGATTAAAAAAGGGCCTAAATAGGTCAAAGAAATGCACAAAGACTCGATTTCAAACAGGTAAAGGATTTGCAATAAGACAGCACCAACTGAGTTTGTAATCTCTTCCTGTAACCACCTGCACTGGTTCCTTGGCAATTTGTCAACAGATTTATTAACATTTCAAACAGAATTGCTGAGCAAGAAATGCTTTGTATGTCCCAGTGATATGAAACAGAAAAATAATTTTTTTTCTTGAACATTATCAAGTGCCTGCCTGATACACCCATCTCAACAGAAAGTTGGTTAACTGAATAGATAAATGCCTCCAAGTGTGGAATGCATGGTCCAACCAAATTATCCTGAAAACTGTTGTATATTAAAAGTCAGAAAGTGAGGATGCAAATAAACAAGCAGTTTTAAGTTATTAATTTTGAGTATTTACTTTCTTCATTCTTTCAGAGATGTGAGGGTCACTGACCAGGCATTGGTGGCTCATCGTCAATTGCCCATAAGTTTAAATCACTTGCTAGGCCATTGCTGAGAGCAGCAGAGTCACAGGTCAACCAGACCAGGCAAGGACAGGAGATTACCCTTCCTGAAGGACATTAGTGGTAAACGTGGACCATGATGACAAGTGAAGATAGTTTCACATTCACCATCACCAAGACTAGCTATAATTCCAGAATCATTAATCAACTGAATATAAATTTCACCAGGTGGCACGTGGGGTGGGTGCGGGAGAAGAGCATTGAGAGAGGTGGAGAGAGAGGAGGGGGAGAGAGAGAAGGAGGGGGGGGGCGGGGGGGGGAAGAGGAGGGAGGGAGGGAGGGAGGGAGGGAGGGAGGGAGACAGAGGAGGAGGAGGAAAGAAAGGGCCTTGAACCTACATTCTCAAGATGATCAGCCCAATGCAACTACCACTACCAAAAGGCAGGCAACAGGGGGACATACAACACAGGAAGGAGTTATTCCAGCTCAGGTTTTTTTTTTAAAAAGTATACACTTAAAGGTAAGGTCCTAGGGAGCATTGCTGAACAGGGATCTTGGAGTGCAGGTTCATAGTTCCTTGAAAGTGGAGTCTCAGGTGGATAGGGTAGTGAAGGCAACATTTGGTACATTAGCCTTTAGTAGTCATTGCATTGAGTACAGGAGTTGGGAGGTCGTGTTGCAGCTAGACAGGACATTGAATTATTCCAAAAGTTTCCTAAGCATTCAATTCTGATCTGCTGGATTTTATGAAACTTGAAAGGGTTCTGAAAAGATTTGCAAGGATGTTGCCAGGGTTGGAGGGTTTGAGCTATAGGGAGAGGTTGAAAAGGTTGGGACTGTTTTCCCTGGAGTGTCGGAAGCTGAGGGATGACCTGATAGGGGTTTACAAAACCACGAGTGGCATGGATAGGGTGAACTGTCACGGTCTTTTCCCAGAGTAGGAGAACCAGAGGGCATAAGTTTATAGTGAGAGAGGAAAGATTTACGAGGATCTGAGGGGCAGCTTTTTCATAGAGGGTGGCTTTCTGTATGGAACAAGTGGCCAGAGGAAGTGGTGGAGGCTGGTACAATTACAACATCTAAAAGGCATCTGGATGGGAATATGAATAGGAAGGGTTTACAAGGATGTGGGCCAAATGGTGGAAAATGGGACTAGATTAATGGTCAGCATGGGCAAGTTGGACTGAAGGGTCTGTTTCTGTGCTGTTCAGCTCCATGATAGCCTTAGACCATTTTACACAGACTTCAGTGTTCAAAATATAAATTTCATCCCAGCCTGTTGTCCTTAAACCTCAGTAATCCTAAACAAATCCAAGAGACAATTTCTATTTTCGACCAATACCACGGGTCAATTTGGTCAAATAAGAGGAGGGCGTGCGTGTGACTGGTCAACGCCAGTCCTTCTGTCTCAAAGCATTGTTTTGAAGAGAGCCAATGAAGGGGAAGGAGAACACCGAAGCACGGTAGCTGGGCAAAGGGAACTAGCCAAATCACACAGAAATCAACAAGCTTCACGTCATGGAGAAATTTAACAGAAATATCCTAGTCTATCAGACGGATTATTAAATCAAGGCCTTTTTTCCAAATAAGACATACACACTTTAATCTGGTCAAGTACAGATTATGTTGAAATATCTCATCGACAAAAGGCTAGTTGCAAGGTTCTTCAACTTACCTCATCTCCAATTATACTCCACAGGTTTATTAGGGGCACACCACTACTGTCATAACCAGTCACCTGAAACAAGTCAAAACTATGGTCAGGATCACACCATGAACAAGATGCATCTTCACAAGATAAATGTTGTTGAATGAAAAACAAATTCCTGCACATTACTCTTCTTAAAGTCACAAGAGGGTAGCTCATGCCAGGTACTCAGTTTGAGAGATAACACTATAAAAACGAGCACAAAGACTCAGGAATAACAGGGTTACTTTCATGCAAGTGGGGGTGGAACAGAGTGCACTACATTGCACTGCATCAAGTGTAAACATACACTCACCTCTGACTTCAGCACACAGCCAAGAAAACTGGCCAGCAGTAGTGCTCCCAGCAAATACCAGTCATTCATTCAACCCATCCCCATCTTTCAATAAGGTCATGTCTCATCTAATTGTCATCTTCAGTGGACTTTCCTGCCCAACCTGAATAACCCTTTGACTCATGTCAATCTAAAAACTATTCAATTCAGCCTCAAATATAGCTCACGACAGAGTCTTCGAAACAATATCCAGGCAGAATTTGAAGATAACCACCTCTTATTGGCAAGAGAGTCAAATGTTAGCAATTTTTGAGAAGATTTGCAGTTCAGGTTGACGATAAGTATTTAAATTACTTTGCTGAGCTTGAAGGTTTATTTTCGAACATCACATCACCATACTAGGTAACATAAGTGTGTCTCTGGTGAAGCACGGGTGATATATCCCGCCTCTATCCATTGATCTTGGTTTAAGGTGGGTGATGTCATTTCTGGTTCTTTGGTTTTTTTTTGAAGGAAAGATAGATGGGAAATAAATTGATGCACTCACGGATGTATTGTTGCTAAGGAACAAACACAAACTACGCAACCAAAAACTATAGCCACATTACCTTAGATCAAAGATATATCAGAAATGACTTCCAGACCACTCAGATCCTTGGCATTATGGTAGTTGACAAGCCTACCAACGCACTTAAACAGTGACTAATGAACCTCAAGGATCCAACAGACACTACCAGCAAAACTAATGTCATTTACAAGATATCATGCAAGAATTGTAAAAAGAAAAAACACTACATCCAACAAACTAGCAGGAAACTTGCCACCAGGATATATGAACGCCAACTTGGCCACCAAAAGACACACTCTCTCACTAGTTTCCATACATAGAGACAAAGGAGGACTCCACTTTGACAGGGTCAATACCACCCTAGGACGGGCGAAAAACAGACATGCACGTGAATTCTTAGAGGTATGGCATTCTAAGCAGAACTCCATCAATAAACACCGATTTAGACCCTATCTACCTTCCCTTGAAATGAGAGAGAACCGGAAATGACATCACCCACCTTATGAAACGAAGACCTATAACAGAGGTGGGACAGACATCACCAGCACTTCACCGGAGACTCTCTATGGTGTTACCTAGTCTGGTGACGAAATGTCCGAAAACAAACCTTCAAGCTCAGCAAGCTAACTTACAAACTTAGAGTTAGAGGGTCTATAAAAAAATTACCTTCAACCCACTGCATCCACGCCAGTTAAAAACAACCTATTTTAATCCCACATTCCAGCACTCGGCCCATATCCTGGCTTGCCTTGTCATTGCACATGCACATCTAAACATTAAACTGTTGTGAAGGTTTCTGCCTATACCACCCTTACAGGCCGAGAGTTCCAGATTCCCACCACCCACTGGATGGAAAAGGTTATCCCTCATCTCCTCTAACCCTCCTTCCTCTTACCTTGAATCTATATCCTCTGATCACCGATCTCTCCACCAAGAAAACTTTCTTCCTGTCTACTGTGCTGCCCTCAGAATTTCATCCATTTCAGTCATTACCCCAGTCTGTCTAATCTCTTCATAAACTCTCCAGCCCAGGCCACATCCTGGTAAACCTCCTCCACACCCTCTCCAGTGCCTATCACGTACTTCCTAGAATGTGGATTCCAGAACTGCACACAATACTCGGGCAGTTCCAGCATATCCAGCCCGTGAATTTGATACTTTGGTAAATAAAGGCAAGTAATCTTCTTAACCACTTGATCCACCTGCCCTTATATCACCGATCCCTCCGGTGAGAAGAGAATCCTGATGAAGGGCTTTTGCCCGAAACGTTGATTTTCCTGCTCCTCGGAGGCTGCCTGACTTGCTGTGCTTTGCCAGCACCACTCTAATCTAGAATCCGGTTTCCAGTACGTGAAGTCCTCACTTTTGCCCTTATACCTTAAGGGGCTGGTGAACATAAAGCCCAAGGCCCCTCTGATCCTCAGTGCTTCCCTGGTCTGACGGTTCAAGATGTCCTTGGTGTAATGATTGCACAATGGTCAATAGCAAGGTTTGAGAAGATTTGTAGCTCAGGTTGAGGTTCTGGATATAGGTTTGCTCTGAGCTGGAAGGTTTGTTTTCAGACGTTTCGTCACCATACTAGGTAATACTCCGGATGAAGCACTGGTGGCCCGCTTTGTGTTCAGATTTCCTTGCGTTGGTGATGTCATTTCCTGTGATGATATCATTTCCAGTTCTTTTTCTCAGGGGGTGGTAAATGGGATCCAAGTCAAATCTGTTCGTTGGAATGCCATGCTTCTAGGAATTCTCGTCAGTGTCTCTGTTTGCCTTGTCCTAGGATGGTTGTGTTGTCCCAGTTGAAGTGGTGTCCCTTCCTCATCTGTATGTAAGGATACTAGTGAGAGTGGGTCATGTCTTTTTATGGCTAGTTTTCTGGCTGTTTGTTCAATGTAGTGTTTGTTACAGTTCTTGCAAGGTATTTTGTAAATGACATTAGTTTTGCTAATTGTCTGTAAAGGGTCTTTCAAGTTCATTAGCTGCTGTTTTAGTGTGTTGGTGGGCTACCATGACACCAAGGGGTCTGAGTAGTCTGGCAGTCATTTCTGAGATGTCTTTGATGCAGGGGAGGGTGGCTAAGGTTTCTGGATGTGTTTTGTCTGCTTGGTTGCGTTTGTTGCTGAGAAATCGGAGGACTGTGTTCATTGGGTACCCGTTCTTTTTGAATACACTGTATAGGTAATTTTCCTCTCCGCTGCAGTGTGTGTTGGCTCGTTGAAATAATGTTCTGATGCAGCTTCGTTTGTGGGTGTTGGGAAGATTGCTTCTGTCACTCAATATTTGGTCTGTATGTGTGGTTTTCCTGTAGATGCTGGCTTGAAGTTCCCCATTGGCTGTTCGCTTCACTGCGACATCTAGGAATGGCAGTTTGTTGTTGTTTTCCTCCTCTTTAGTGAATTTTATGCCAGTAAGGGGATTATTGATGGAGTTGAAGGTTTCCTGTAATTTGTTTTGTTTAGTCATGACAAAAGGTGTCATCCACGTAGCGGACCCAAAGGTTGGATTGGATGGCTGCTCACAATCCTGCCCAAATGCACAACTCATTAACATCTTATACAATCAGCCTTTGGGATTTGCAATTTAGCTCCAAATTTAACAGTTCACTTGTTTCTCCACATTTCCACAACCACTTGCTTTGGCAAAGCGGTGCTTCCTCCCGGAATCTTAAAATTAGAGTTCAGCTGTTCAAAGGTGATGTCCCTCTTCCAGACTCCCCAGAAGAGTTTCTATCGAGCTAACCAAATGTATCAAATAAACACAGAGCAAAAATACTCCAAACTATTTTATTCCCACTCAGCTCCCCGACAGGGTGGTTGTCCCGAGGTCATCAGCGAAAACCAGTTAACTCAGCAACATGATAAAAATCACAGTGATTCCAGCTCTACGTGCTTGTCATACACCATCCGAGCTACCCAGGGCTAGATAATTCAACAAAGGTGCATCCCACAAGTGATTACCGACTAGACAAATTCTCCAGCTTCTACCTTTAGCCTTACTGCACCCAAGGAGGGAGATACTCGCGCTCTCACTGTCAACAAAACAAAAGGACTGATCACTCAATTCAGGAAAAAGGAGGACATGTTCCTGTCTACATTAATGGAGCAGTAGTTGAGAGGGTTGAAAGTTTCAAGCTCCTAGGAGAGATCACCAACTTGTCCTGGACCTCCCACGTAGATGCAATGGTCAAGGCAGCACAATGCCTTTTCTTCCTCCTGCAGCTTAGAATATTTGACATGTTCCGAAGGACCCTCAGCAACCTGTACAGGTACACCAGAGAAAGCAAGCATACTATCCAGATGAGTAACAGTCTGGCATGGCAAGTGCTCTGCCCAGGATCATGAACTACAGGATGTTGTCAGCACAGCCCAGACCATCACAGAAGCCAACCTCCCATCCACAGATCCCGATTATACGTCTCATTGCTGCAGAAAGCCTACCAACATCAAAGACCTTTCTCACCCCCGTGGGGAGGGGGTGTCTCTTTTAAGCCTCTCAACCGCCGCTCCATTGATGTGGACAGGAGCATGTCCTCCTCCTGTCTACCTCTTCAGTAAGGCAGAAGATACAGAAGCTTGAACACACACACGCACCAACAAGCTCAGGAACAGCTTCTTCCCTGCCGTTATTAGGCTGCTGAATGGAACTCTCAAATTTCAAATCTAATATTGATCTTGCTTTGTGCCAGATGTAACCCTGTACGCCTCACTTTGTCTAAACATCCTATGATCTGTACATCCTCGTATGCTATGATCTGCCTGTGTCGTTCACAAAACACAACTTTTCACTGTACTCAGGTACATGTGACTGCAATAAATCAAATCAGCTAGATCCTTCCCCTTAAACTAAGCTTGTCGTCTTGACAAACATTTCTTTTATGAAATAAGCACAAGGAAACAATGGAGTGACCAGGCAGGGTTACAAAGGGAGATGAAACAGAAGCTCCAGTATCCAGATAAGAGTGATAGAACAAATGGTGGTAAAAAGGCTCGATAAGTAGATACTGAGCTCACTCAATAGAGTCTTGTAATACAATCCGATAACTCCGTCAACTGGGAACCTCTCACCTGACATCGCGCGAACTACATTGCGATGAACAGCCTGTTATCTCACCGGGCTGCAGTGTGCTCGTGACTATAATTCATTCTAATTAACAACATCAGCTTCGCACAGACAAACACACAGATATCATGTCATCGATATGAGCAGGCAGTGACCACCAGTTTCCCAGTAAATCTGACCTGGGCGAGCAGAGCAGCACCTCTGGTCATTTCGTCCATTGCTGCGTTGGCCTCTTCAGAGAAGTGGTCCTCATCTGTCAATCACAGAATAACAATTTACCAAGGGCATACCGATCATCATCTAATACGGTTTGAAGGAATGGCTGAAACCTAATGGAATGAGGGAACTGCTGATGGATATATTAATCTACAGTTAATTGAGTTTAAGCTAGCTGTGCAAATAATATAGGAGCCAGTGCTTAGTGGGGTGGGAGTTTTGTGGGGTGCAACTAACTGAAATGTGGATTTCAATTGTGTTTCAAGACAGGTATCTTTTGGAAAGTATCACAGCCTTTAATCGGAAAGACTCAAAATTTAAGAACGACCATATGGTATCATTTGGAAGGCAAGTTGAGACGTCACTAACCTGGGGGAGGCATTATGTTGTCGAGCAGTACCTCAGTCCCTTGGAAAGGTAGTGATACAAAATCAGACCTGTTAACAGAGACATAAACAGTCAGACATTAGGAAAGATCGCAAATTTCTATGCCTCAAGCACTCGGAATGTGAAAGCTTGGAAAGGCTAAGGAATAAGTTGGTGCAACCCATGTTCAAAAAGGTGAGCTGTGCTTTCTGATCAGCTTGCTACTGTTCTAGCTGCTTATTCATAGAAGACAATTCCCCTGATATTTCTTTCAGCTCCAAGTGATAATTCTCTACAGAGTTCACAACTCTCTGGCCCTGCTGACTACCCAGCCTCCTCCAGCATTCACAGGCAACCCTCCAGTGACCCTTTTCTGACCTTGTGATTCCCACAATCCATCAGCGTCATCTCCAAGCACTACCCTGGAACATTCTCCTACACGAGTTCAATCTGCAGCCAACCTGAAGACAACTCAAGACACTTGGAAATCATTTTCGGGCTCCTCAAACTCCCACCTTCCATTTGTGACAATCAAACTCAAATCACAAACAATTATGTGCCTGCCCAACAGCATAGAAAACTTGCAAATCACTATTTTCATACTCCCCATGCACTGAAATAACCTAAACTAGATCACAAAAGACTGGTCATTACTTCATACACTCTCGTGCTCTGTGACAATCACTCCTTTGTCCAGCTCTTACTTGGTATGAACCTGCCGACCTGACAGGAAAGATGGCATCCCCAATGGATTATCTTTTGCGTTCACCCAGGCCATTCAAGGTTACCCCACAGATCAGCTGCACTGGAGGTGGGACAGGACACAAAGCATTGCTACCACTTAACAGGTAAAGTCAAAGTCTTACCAGCCCATGGTCCTGCTCTCTCAGTAAAGAGAATTCCCGCCTCAGGCGACTGTGTGGAGTTTGCACGTTCTCCCCGTGTCTGCGTGGGTTTCCTCTGGGTGCTCCGGTTTCCTCCCACACTCCAAACATGTGCAGGTCAGGTGAATTGGCCATGCTAAATTGCCCATAGTGTTAGGTAAGGGGTAGATGTAGATCTAGGGGTATGGGTGGGTTACGCTTCGGCGGGGTGGTGTGGACATGTTGGGCCGAAGGGCCTGTTTCCACACTAAGTAATCTAATCTAATCAGAACACTCTGCAAAAGACTAATGATGGTTTAACAGAGGGTCACCACGCCTCAGATTGTGGGGGTTGGGGGGTCCTTCATGGTAACTGCAGCCAATGCAGGAATTATACCAAAACTGCTGGAGTCACTACATAGCTAACCAGCTGTCCAGCTAACTGGCCCCCTTCACTTAACCAGAAGAGAGAACTGAATGAACACCGCCCACATCATGCATAAACTTGGCTTGAGGTTGAAATTAAAGCAAGCATTCTTCAGTTCAAACCATTCCCAGTTTTACACCAAGCCTCCATAACCTGGCTTCCACTTGAAGCTAGTTAACAGAAGACCACCTCCACTCCCCCTGCAAAGTTTAGGACCACGCCATCAGAATACTGCTGTAGACCTCAAGCAATTAATTCTGACCCTTGTGCGTTAGTTCAGTGACTCCATCTTTACCACACTGGTTTACTTCCAGTGGAATGACACGCAAAACAGAGGGGACCAGCTAAATCACCTGATTTGCCGTAGTGCTTCTATTTTAACTCGTTCATAGCCTCCGTAGTCAACATATCGGATTTCAACTTCATTTGTCTCTTCAAAATAGGCAACAACCTGTGCTCGCCACCAGGCGCCATTGACCGCTGGAGCTGCACAGATTATTCCAACTGTAGGAGGGAAAAAGACACATGACTAATTCTTCTCACATCCCATGACCGACAACAGTTAGTTCTTCAGTTTCGGGAGCAGGCAGCAGGTGACTCTGAATTTGTACAAGAAACTTGTTCGGCCCCAGCCGGAGGGCTGTGCGCAATTGTGGGCAGCACAGAACACGACGGATGCGAATACACTGGGGTCAGCGCAGAAGCAATTTACAAGAATGGTTCCAGGGATGGGGCACTGCAGAGGGGGAAGATACACTGAAGGTGCTGGGACTGTCCTTGGAGAGGAGGCAGTGAGAGGAAATGTGATACAGGTTTGCAAAATCATGAGTGGACAGGATCGAGGAAACTGATTGCCCCCGCTCCCCTTGCAAAAGAGATGAGAACGAAAGGGCACAGTTTGTAAAATGATTTGCCAAAGGAGCAAGAGTGATGTGAGAAAAAAAACTTATTAATACAAATCTGGAATGCACTGAGTGGAAAATGATGCGGCGACAGGTTCAATTGAGTCACTCGTGAGTGCAATTGACAATCACACAGATAAAAATGATGTGCAAGGATATTTGGGGAAAGGACCGACACTTGGTAATGATGCTCAGTTAAAGAGCGAGTGCAGGCACTATGGGCTGAACAGGCTCCACCTACACCATAAGACCCCTGCTGTTCTGTGATGTTACTGCATTACAGCTTGAAGGCGATAAGCTCAAATGCCTTGAAAAAAGTTTCAAGATTCAATTTGGTAAAACTGGTCATTCGATGGCTAGCTCTGAAATAATATTTTGTCAAAACTCAATGATACTGGATTATCCTCGGCTGTAGAAAAAGAGGGCATTTGGCCCAGATGTTGCTCCGTACTAGCCTTGTCCCACTCTGACTGACCAAAATGTGCAAAGGAAGAGGATCTCTACTTGATCTGGGCTACGTATCGTTAGCAGCCAATTAAGAGACTACCCCAAGAGATGAAGACCCCCTGTAAGCTCGGTCACTAGAGAACAGACTTCTCCTCACAAACTTTGAGCTAGAGAACAGAGGTAGGAGTCACTTTAGCTCCAGAGCACAGAGCGAGGGGTTAAATTGGTTCAGGGCAAGGAAGAGCTGAAAATGTGTTGCTGGAAAAGCGCAGGAGGTCGGGCAGCATCCAAGGAACAGGAGAATCGACGTTTCGGGCATAAGCCCTTCTTCAGGAATGATTCCTGAAGAAGGGCTTATGCTCGAAACGTCGATTCTCCTGTTCCTTGGATGCTGCCCGACCTGCTGCGCTTTTCCGGCAACACATTTTCAGCTCTGATCTCCAGCATCTGCAGTCCTCACTTTCTCCTCAGGGCAAGGAAGTCAAGTTAAGGAAATAATCTTAAGGTAGACCTCAGCAAATTGCACACTCTTGCCTTGGAGGGAAGGCCAGGTCGATTCAACAGACTACTTCCTCAGCTGAGGGGTAATCTAGAGGATTCATGGAACAGTCAAGGTTGAAACTCGTCATAGTATTGGAAAATGAGATGGTCTACTAGTAACATAATTCTGAAGGGCCAGACACTGAGAAAAGCATCGCACCCTAACATAGAAATCTACAATTTGCCATCTTCCGTCTTTCAAGGGATATGGCCACAGCAACCAAAGGCTGACATTGTGGCCACTTCTAATTGCTCTTGAACGGAGGGGTGTCTTGTGATGCCATTTTAGAGGGTGGTTAAGAATCATCCTCATTGCTGGTAGTCTGGATTCACATTAAATCAGATCCGTTAAAAGGTGCCAGATTTGTGTCTCTAAAAGGGCTTTTTATAACAATGACAATTTTGTGGTCACCATCACTGAGATTAGCTTTTTTAAAAAAAAAATAAAGATCCAGATTTATTCCCAAAACTTAAATTCCATCACCCGTTGTCTCAGTGGGATTTGAACCCAGAACTGTTCTAATTAAGTCACTGGACTTGAAACGTTAACCCTGCTTTCTTCCCATAGATCTGAGTTTCTCCAGCATGTTCTGTTTTTGTCTGATTCCCATCATTTGTGGGTCCTTGTTTGATTACCAGTGTGTCATAATTGGCTTCCGAAGGGAAGTTAGGTGTTAGGAGAAAGGCATGGAATTAATCGGATACTGCGTTTGGCTGGAACACTCAAAAAATGCCTTGTGTTGAAGGTAGCTAGTTCCCTCTGCCTTTAGCCCAGAAACACACTGACTTGTCAAGAGTAGAAACACTTAACTTCTAATGGAGGCGATAGTGTTGGGATTCCTGGTTGAGAGTAAAGCATGAACATTTGTTGATCCATGCTGCGTAGTACATGACATGTCGGGTGAGTGTGTTGCTGTACAAACATGTGCCCGGCATTGACAATATTCACCACCAGAACTTCCACGGTTACGCCATCAGGAAGCATGAGCTGTGGACAAGAAAGTCAACTTAAAATTAGGTGCAAAGGAGGAAAGGCAAAACTTCCAGGTCAATCCACACACACACTGACATTTGTAAACACTTTCTGGCTGATACAACCTCTCCACCAGTTGGTTACCGGGAAAGGGAAGGAACTTGCTTGGGGAATTTCAGATCAGTCATTATCCTGTTGTAATTACAGGCCAGGCTCGATGGACCAAATGGCCTGGACCTGTTCAGTTTCTTAAATTGTCTGAACAGTGCACTATGCAGGGAGCTTGCCCACAGAGACTAACTGGCCTGTATTAAACAGTTTGTGCTTTATCAACAGGCTTCCATCCAGTCTCTTGTCTCACTATCAATATTTTGGGATTAAGTCATTTGTGATCAGATTTTCTCCCCTCCCATCGGATAGCAAGAATCAGCTAAAGTGATACAAGCTAAGGTCTGAGTCAAAACATAAATCTGAAAAGGACAGGATAAGCAACCTGTACAAATTATCACAACGAAACAGACAGTGACTGCGTTGAGTTGGAAAACAACCTGCAACTGGTGCTCCAAATCAAACACAAAACTTACCCAGGAGGTTATAGGCAACGAAGGTAGTGTCAGAGGAGGAGGTGGGACATATAGATTCCTGAGATCCAGCTCCTTAAATTTCTTTCCAATCAGGTTAAGTGCTTTGTCTACCTGCTGCTGATTCCCTGTTATGGAACAGAAAGAAACCCACATGAATTTAAACCCTGACATTAATTACTTGAATCGTCTCATCAGGATATCACAAAGTGCTTCACAATCAATTAATTTTAGTGTCTAGACAGAAGCAGAAATGCACCGGGTCACCAAATGGCAAAGTTTCCAAAGCACAAGCAGCCAGAGAGCTGGGCTTGGGTGGAGATGGTGGAACAACAGCTGGGAGCGGAACAACTCCCCAGCACTCGACTGAATCGGTTTGCGACATCTTTGACACAGCAGTGGGATGACAAAAAAAAAACTGGTGTCACATTGAAGTTTCATCTGAAAGATGGCACCTCCAGCAATGTAGCACTCTTGTGTGGATCACCAAGACATCAGCTTAGATGAAAGGCCTTACTCCACATTGGGGCTTCAAATTTTTGGATAATTTGGCCAAGCTTACCTTGTGATAAAAATACTAGAGATCCACCCCTCAGAGAAAACTTCGTGGAAAACCTTCCAGCTCCTGTTGGCGACTGTGACGGAGAGAACTTTCAGCTGTGCCATGTATTGACAGGATTTACTCGGTTGTACCAACATCAGCCGAGCAGAAGTATTGGGCCTTAGATCTCCAGTCAGTGAGTAATTTTGTGCTTTACTGAATTCAATATAGTGCTCAGAACAGCTATCAGTGCACCCAATCGTTTGAACGTCCACTCATGGACCACACTGTAAACACTGCAAACTTCAACAAAATCGCGACAGCTCAGAACTTGAGTGACAAGGAGAGATGATACTCAAAATAGCTGGTTTAAAAATCACACCTCACTTAATGCTTAATCCAGTTCATATATGGATCAATTTAACAAAAAAACACAGATAGCAGGACAACTCTAGCAGACAATTAAGTACCCAAGACTTCAAAAGTCAGAATCTGAAAACACAAAGCATGATATGAGGGAAATGTGTCATTTCAGGGAGCTGTCAAACTGCAAAACAATCCAAAATGAGAGATTTTCTTTCAAAAAGCTGGAACAGTCAACGGGAAAAAGTTAAGTAGATGACATGTATTTGAAAATCAAATCCTTATTGGTCAGAATATTGAGTACAAGAGTTGGGAGGTCATGTTGCGGCTGCACAAGACGTTGGTTTGGCCACTTTTGGAATATTGTGTGCAATTCTCGTCTCCTTCCTATCGGAAAGATGTGAAATTTGAAAGAGTTCAGAAAAGACTTACAAGGATGTTGCCAGGGTTGGAGGATTTAAGCTATAGGGAGAGGCTGAATAGACTAAGGCGGCTTTCCCTGGAACGTCAGAGGCTGAAGGGTGACGTTACAGAGGTTTATAAAATCATGAGGGGCATGGATAGGATAAATAAACAAGGTCTTTGCCCTGGGATGGAGGAGTCCAGAACTAGAGGACATAGGTTTAGGGTGAGGGGGAAGATACCAAAGAGACCTAAGGGGCAACGTTTTCACACAGAGGGTGGTACGTGTATGGAATGAGCTGCCAGAGGAAGTGGTGGAGGCTGGTACAACTGCAACGTTTAAGAGGCATTTGGATGGGTATATGAATAGGAAGGGTTTGGAGGCTTATGGGCTGGGTGCCGACAGGTGGGACTAGATTGGATTGGGATATCTGGTCGGCATGGACGGGTTGGACCGAAAGGTCTGTTTCCGTGCTGTACATCTCTATGACTATGACTCGAAATGAAAATATTCATGAGCTATTTGATTTCCTGGAACAATCATGATGGCCAATAAAGAAATTCCCAGATTTGGACTTGACTCACCCTCTATATGACATATCTGGAAATCTTGTGTGTAAGGCAGTGTGGATATGTAAATCTTGGCACCGGAAGACTGCTTCAAGAAGCTCACGTATCTTCCTTGTTTACCAATTAACCGTCCGACCAGATGCTGTAAATAGAAACGCGACAGGGGCGTGAATTAGAAATTACAGGAAGATCAATTTACTCTGAAGCAACACCACAAGAATATCTCAGATTCTTCAAAGCCTCTCATTCACATTGCAAACACCTTTGTACCAAAGTCACTGGGAGGCTGCCTGACGCCTCACTCAGTCCTCAATTGTAGTCTGACAGAATTTAGCCACCTCCAGTGAAATTGAATAGGTCTACACAGAGTTCACCTTCAGCTGGGTACACAAAATGTGTGACTGGTAACCAGCATTTAGATAAACTTTTCCCTCACATTCGCTCCCCAAAGAAGTTGTCAGAACTAAAGTCAAACATACATCTTCGAAACCCCTGTCCTCTCTCTTGCTATGTTAACTAAAAACGGCCTACCTTGACTAGTACCACTCTCCTGGCTCCAGAATGATTCAGAAAGTAAATTGCAATGGCAACAACTTACCACAAGATGACCTCAGTGTCCTGTCAAAATGCTATGATGTAGGGTTTACACTAAATATCAGGAAACTTAAAGATTGTAAAACCAATCAAACTCCAGAAATTCAGCTGAGGAGTCACTTCGTAAGACAATAGTGGCCGACTGAAAACATGCGCAATTCTATCAGGTTAAATATTTGTTTACAACGCAGTACTTTCAAGAGAGTGAGTTTGAGTTATGGGGAAAGGCTGAACAGGCTGGAGCTATTTTTCCCTGGAGTGTCAAAGGCTGAGGGGTGAACTAACAGAGGTTTATAACATCATGAGGGGAATAGGTAGGGTGAACAACCAAGGTCTTTTCCCAGGGGTAGGGCAGTCCAAAACAAGAGGGCATAGGTGTAGGGTGAGAGGGGAAAGATATAAAAAGGGACCTAATGGGTAACTTTTTCCACAGAGGGTGGTGTGTGTATGGAATGAGCTGCCAGAGGAAGTGATGGAGATTGGTACAATTACAACATTTAAAAGGCACCTGGATAGGTATATGAATAGGAAGGGTTAAGAGGAATATGGGCCAAATGCTGGAAAATGGAAATAGACTTAATTTAGGATATCTGGTCACCATGGATGAGTTAGACTGAAGGGTCTGTTTCCAAGCTGTATAGCTCTATGACTCCAAGGCTAAAGCAGCAACTCCCCTGCTGTCATCTACTGAAACTTCCAACTAGTTTACATTGCTCTGCTTGAACAGAATATGGAAACGACAGTTTCAACTCACAGGAAACACACTGATTTAAAGATTTCACCTTTGGCACCTGGACCTCCCAGATGGTGAGTTCAGTTTTATCTTGTAGTGCGTTCAAAGTTGCTCCATCCTTGTTCAGTGCCTCTGGTCCACCTGCAGTACATCCACTGTCATTCGAATCAATACTGTTCACATCAGAACCTAGAAAATCCAAGAGCAACCTTCAAAATCCGCACCAGAATGCTCAGAGTAAAACTGTTGCAAGGTTTTGAAACATTGTAGCAGGGAGTGTAACAAAGTAAAGTATCTGGCTGCCCTCACAGCCAGCCAGCTGAGGCAGAGAGATCAAGGGGATTAACTCCCACGATCGTTTTGGAGGGGGGAGTCCGGGTTTCGCTCCCAATCACCATCTCCAAGTCACCAGTTGGAAGATGATGCACACAGATCATAAAATCATCCAGTACAGATGAGGCGCTTCATCGCATCAAATCTGTACCAACGGTATGGACTGATCTTGGACACAGACAGCCTTTATAAAGCCAGGGGGAAAGAGGGGGGGGGGGGGGTGGGGAGAAGAGAAGAGGGGGACATGAAGGGGGACATGAAGGGGGACATGAAGGAAGTGGAAGTCCATTTGCACTCTGATGTGCATCATTTGGCAGAATCCACCTATCGAATCTGGGTCCCTGGTGGTGAGAGGCAGCAGTGCTAACGACTGAGCCATCCAAACAGGATAAAGATTAAATCTTTCTTCCCTCACTGCATTTCTACAAAAATTACGCTGACCCATGTAAGTGAGTCACCTCTAGTTGAGAGAGAACTTGGGAGTTCCATTTAGCAAGTCAGGGAGTCTATTTAAATCGGATCATCAATAAATCTGTAATCAGCAAACGCTGAGAATCCCAGATAGACTTTTTTTTAATTATTATTAGAATTTGTCACATGTATTTCTACAAGAAAAATAGAACACTTTTCACTGTAAGTCACCCTAAGATGGTGCATATATAGTGAACATGAGTTTCCGGAGACTCAGTACAAGACTCCAGTGGTGAAGCCCAATCATAATCCTGCAGATTGCACCCTGAGGATTGCTTTAGCCTCACTGGATTCCACTACGTAAACCAATTTCTGAAAGCTGGACACGAGCCAATATAATCTGGCCTGGCTTGGAGCTGGTCAGAGCTGTTCAGTATCATTGCATTAAATGGAGTTGAAATGTTACCTATGTTTTTAAATTCAAACACCATGGGCACTGTCATCCATGCCCTACCGGGTAGTACAATCACTCCCTCACAGCACCAGGGACCCGGGGTTTGATTACACCCTCAAGCGGCTGTTTGCACATTCTCCCCACGTCTGCATGAGTTTCCTCTGGGTGCTCCAGTTTCCTCCCACAGTCCAAAGATGTGCAGCTTGGGTGGTTTGGCCAAGCTAAATTACCCACAGTGTCCAGGCCAGGAGGATCAGTCACTGGAAATGCAGGGACAGGAGGGCGTCAGCAGCACACCCATGGGGAGAACACAGGATCAGACAGTAATGAATCAAGTTGCTGACTCACTGCAGGGGAGGGACACCCCGCAGTGCTGAGGGGAGAGGACTCTATTTCGGCTCAGTGACATTGAAGGAATGGCAATATAGTGCCAAGTCAGGATGGTTTGGTGGGTAACAATCAGGGAACAGAGTGGTCACAAAATACACTGGCTGCCCTCGTCCTTCTCACTATCTGAAGTTGGAGTCACAGAGGAGCTTTGGTGAGATACTGCAGTGCCGATGGTACAGAGTGTATAACAGTGCTGGAGGGAGTGGGAGTGACTGCAATGCAGGTGGGAAAAAGAGGGTGAGACTCCCGAGGGGGCGGGTGGAGGGAGAGACCTGGGGAGGGGATTGACACCCCAACCCCCCCCCACGGGTGGTCCTGATAACGGGTGCTGCGTTCTTGGGTATTGGTGGAGCTGCACCCATCCAGGTAAGTGGAGAGTATTCTATCACACACTTGACCTGTGCCTTGGAGGTGGAAGAGAAACTCTGGGGAAAATCGCTCAGTGCAAAATTCCCAGTCACCGCCTGGCTCTAGTAACTGATGTTAACATAGCTGTCCAGTTAATCCGCTGATCAACGCTGACTCCTAAGATGTTGATGGTTGGGTCAGTGAACGGTACAGGAGGATGTTTATAATCGGAAAAAATCAAAACTGTTGCCCCAACATGCCGAGCCTGAATACCAATTGGCATTGCATGAAAACATAAGGTACTGCAGCTTCTGGGAGTTTCAAATGGAACCAAATACTGCAGTGAACAGCTCCCACATCTAACGTCACAGGCTTAGGTGAAGGCTGTTATGAAAGCAGCTGGAAAGCGGGTGGACACAGGAAGCCAGTTTATGGTGCAGCGTGGTCCATTTAAGATTCTGCAGCAGCCTTGCATATGCACACTGCAGAGATCAGCAGGTCTGCCTAGTATGTTGCAGACTGCAGAGAGAGATAGATAGACAAATGACAACACAACCCACAAACCATTACCCAGGGCACTGAAAGAACCTGTATGGTGATGGCCTGTAGCCACAGGAGATTGGCCTTGAGTAACGTACCCATTGGTACTTCAGCAAACAGAGGGGCAGGGCCAACTCTGGAGGCCAGCCTTCATCTTTGGTCAAACCCGCGAGTTGCAGGCAGCCTTCATTACAGATATTTTCGAAGCAGCGTGTTCAGAGAGGTTATTACAAACCTCTGGAGCTGGTGAGACTACAACCTGGGTCTCCTGGCTCAGAGGTAGGGACACCGCAGCACAAAAGCCTGCGGCGTATTTCGTGCCATCAATTGTTTCCAATGTCACAGAACTGGTTGAGCCCGGCTGAGATGGTGGCGATTGCAGACCAAGCCGAAGGTGGATTATCCACCTAGAGCCTTTGGTTGAAAATGAAAGCAAATACTTCAGTCTTGTTCCTGCCGCTTTGAGCCATTCCCATTCCTCCCCACCCCACCCCCCAACACTCAATTAGTGACTGGGATACTCTAGTACCCCATTCTTCCTTTTACTGGCTTACCCACCATCACTTTCCATGACATGAAAGGGCAGGACTGTAGAGCTGTCATTCAATGCGATGACTGGGATAAACACTTAGCTGTCTACCCATGGAGTTGCCATGGAGCAAGCACTGACAATTACCTGGGGCTTCACCCAGTTGGCACCTCCAAGCCTGGTACTGTGGTCTGACGCCACAGTCAATGAGTCAGGGCTTGACAGTAATGGCAGAGTCAGGGATATGTCAGGCCACTGGGTTACACATAATTGTAGAATGAGATACTGATGCCAATGGCCCACTTTGAGCTACTAGACTGGGTTTGAATCTATCCCATTGAGCAGAGTGGTCACGTCACACATCACAATGGAAGTAATCGCAGGTGAAGAGAGGTCCGAGTCATAGAGATGCATAGCACAGTGTTTGCGTCCATTAGTGTATACTATCCAGCTGTGTCAGGGATAAATGCACCTGTGACAGGCACATTAGGGAGGCTAAGGTGAAGGGTCGTCAGTCTTCTCACTCCTCCTCAGAACCAGCCTGGTAGGATCTCCTTCAGGACCTGACTATCTCAGTCAGGAGTGACACGACTAAGCCACTCTTGGTGAAGGACAACAAAGTCCCATAAAGTGCATTGTGCCTTTGTTTGTCTTCACGTCTTTGCACACCACAAGTTTGTGATAATCAGGAGGCAGCTTCCTTACCTATGTCTGACCCAGCACCATGAGATTTCATGGAATCTGGAGTCAATGGTAAAGACTCTTAAGGCAATTCTCTCCCTGCAGCACAGCAGCTCATGTACATGTATTTGGAAAGGCAAGGACTGATTAGAGATAGTCAACATGGCTTTGTGCGTGGGAAATCATGTCTCACAAACTTGATTGTTACTTCTTCAAAAAAAATTCAAAGAAGATTGATGAGGGCAGAGCAGAAGATGTGAGCTACATGGACTTCAGGAAGGCGCTCAACAAGGTTCCCCATGGGAGACTGGTTAGCAAGGTTAGGTCTCATGGAATACAGGGACAACTAGCCATTTGGATACAGAACTGGCTCAAAAGGTAGAAGACAGAGGGTGGTGGTGGAGGGTTGTTTTTCAGACTGGAGGCCTGTGACCAGTCGAGTGCCACAAGGATCAGTGCTGGGTCCTCTACTTTTTGTCACTTACATAAATGATTTGGACGTGAGCATAAGAGGTATAGTTAGTAAGTTTGCAGATGACACCAAAATTGGAGGTGTAGTGGACAGCGAAGAGGGTTACCTCAGATTACAACAGGATCTGGACCAGATGAGCCGAAGGGCTGAGAAGTGGCAGATGGAGTTCAATTCAGATAGATGCGAGGTGCTGCATTTTGGGAAAGCAAATCTTAGCAGGACTTATACACTTAATGGTAAGGTCCTAGGGAGTGTTGCTGAACAAAAAGTCCTTGGAGTGCACGTTCATAGCTCCTTGAAAGTGGAGTCACAGGTAGATAGGGTAGTGAGGAAGGCGTTTGGTATGCTTTCCTTTATTGGTCAGAGTATTGAGTACAGGAGTTGGGAGATCATGTTGCAGCTGTACAGGACACTGGTCAGGCCACTGTTGGAATATTGTGTGCAATTCTGGTCTCCTTCCTATTGGAAAGATGTTGCGAAACTTGAAAAGGGTTCAGAAAAGATTTACAAGGATGTTGCAGGGTTGGAGGATCTGAGCTACAGGGAGAGGCTGAACAGACTGGGGCTGTTTTACCTGGAGCGTCAGAGGCTGAGGGGTGACCTTATAGAGGTTTACAAAATTATGAGGGGCATGGAGAGGATAAATAGACAGTCTTTTCCCTGGGGTCGGGGAGTCCAGAACTAGAGGGCATAGGTTTAGGGCGAGAGGGAAAAGATATAAAAGAGACCCAAGAGGCAACTTTTTCACACAAAGGGTGGCACATATGTGGAATGAGCTGCCAGAAGAAGTGATGGAGGCTGATACAATTGCAACATTTAAGAGGCATTTGGATGGGTATATGAATAGGAAGGGTTTGGAGGGATATGGGCTGGGTGCTGGCAGGTGGGACTAGATTGGGTTGGGACATCTGGTCGGCATGGACAAGTTGGACCAAAGGGTCTGTTTCCATGCTGTGCATCTCTATGACTGTATGCCAATCAGATATCATAACCTTATTAATTCCATTTGCCAGCACTTGGCCCATATCCCTCTAAACCCTTCCTATTCATACACCCACCAAGAATCTTTTTAAAATGTTGTTATAATTGGTACTAGCTTCCATCACTTCCTCTGGCATCTCATTCCATACACGTACCACCCTCTGCGTCAAAAAACTGTCCCTTAGGTCTCTTATATCTTTCCCCTTTCACCTTAAACCTATGTCCTCTAGTTCTGGACTCACCCACCCCAGGGAAAAGGTCTTATCTATTTATCCTATCCATGCCCCTCATGATTTTATAAATCTCTAAGGTCACCCCTTAACTTCCAAAACTCCAGGGAAAACAGCCCCAGCCTATTCAATCTCTCCCTATCTCAAACTCTCCAACCCTGGAAACGTCCTTGTACATTTTTTCTGAACCCTTTCAAGTTTCACAACATCTTTCCGATAGGAAGGAGACCAGAATTGCATGCAATATTCCACAAGTGGCCTTACCAATGTCCTGTCCAGCTGCAACATGACTTCCCAACTCCTGTACTCAATGCTCTGACCAATGAAGGAAAGCATACCAAACACCTCCATTTCACTATCCTATCTACCTATGACTCTGCTTTCAAGGAACTATGAACCGGCACTGCAAGGTCTTTGTTCAGCAACGCTCCCTAGGACCTTACGATTAAGTGTGGAAGTCCTGCTCTGATTTGCCTTTCCAGAATGTAGCACCTCATATTTATCGAAATTAAACTCCATCTGCCACTCCTCAGCCCATTTGCCCATCTGGTAAAGATCCTGTTGCGCGCTGAGTTAACCTTCTTCACTGTCCACTACACTTCCAATTTTGGTGTCATCTGCAAACTTACTAACGATACCTCTTATGCTCGCATCCAAATCATTTATGTAAATGACAAAAAGTAGAGGGCCCAGCACAGATCCTTGAGGCACTCCACTGGTCAGAGGCCTCCAGACTGAAAAACGACCCTCCACCACCATCTTCTACCTTCGCCAGTTCTGTATCCAAATGGTTAGTTCTCCCTGTATTCCAAGAGATCTAACCTTGCTAACCAGTCTCCCATCAAATGGATTCTGGGTAATTCAAGATGGAGGACAGGGAAAAAAATTGAGGCTATAAGAGCTGCTCCATTTTTTTTGAGGTATTTAGGTGTTGAGCTCTGAGGAATGAGGGCCAATCTCATTGAAGCTTACAAAATATATAGTGGTACAATGCTTCCCCAGTTAGAGGGTTTAGAGCCAGGGACACAACTTCAAAATAAGGAGAAGCTTTTTATTGTAAACTTTTGGAATTTGCTATTTCAGAGGATTGTGACAGCTCAGTGTTGAGAAAGAGAGATTGAGAGGAGATTTTTAAATACCAATAAATAGGGATAAGTTGTCAGCATGAGAAAAGGCATTGAAGTGAATAATGGGGATTCTATGATTGTGTTTTTATGATTCTAACAGCTGCAATCTTATTGAATAGTGGAGAAGTCTTATTGGGCCAAATGACCTACTTTTGCTCCCCACATCAAGACTGCAAAAGGTAATGCTGCTACACTAGGTGACTCCATCCCAGATACAATGGATCAGAGAGAATGAAAAAGGAGCCCGTGCAAAACAAAACAGTCACGAGAAAATCTCAAGCACTCAAAACGCAAGTCAGGTTGATCCCAGGCCCACCATATTCATGTTCTGTACAGCTGTTGCCATCTTACCTCCAGAATGATCAAACTCCATTTCGAGACACAATTGGGAACTCCCATCAGCACCTTCTTCTGCACGTCCTCCATTGGCATAGGTCACCTTAGTTCCCTGATGTCCCAGTGGTCCATGCCTATGTTTTGGATCCTGCTCTGGGGGAGTTCTTCCAGTCACAGAGTCTCGCAGAGCATCTGTTTTCTGATGTTCTGTGGCAGGTGTTACCTTGGTGTGCATAGGCTCCTCTGCTCCTGCCCCGAAGTGGCAAACACTGCTACCAACATCCCCTGCTGTGGCATTCGATTTATCCAAATGTTTATTCAGATTAGGCTGCACGTCCTCTGTGGTGTGGTGGTTCTGGTCTCCCTCATTCATACAATCCTTTGGAACATTTCCTCTTGTCCCAGATTCTCCCAGTGCCATTTCAGGCTCCTCAAGCTTTTCCTCACAGCTCAGTTCCAGGTGACCTTTGGACACCACACGACTACTCAATGCGTCTTGGTGGTTCTTTAGGTCGTCTGAAGCTGCACTGCCTTCTGGTAGGTCCTCCCCGATCGCCCCATCTTCGGAATGGCAGCCAGAATCTTCCGCTGTCAGGTTCGCCTCTTCCGAGGACTTCCTGGACACAATGGGAGTGGGATGCTCTATGGCAAATCCGCCCTGTTCACCCTCTCCATCAGGTTTGGAAAGCTCTCCAACCGCTCTCTCCAGCCTCTGGACAACGCTGGTCCCGGTAACAGAGTGCTCCTCTTCATTGACCCTCCGTACCTCATCGGCTCCTGGGTCCCTGCTGAGGAGATCTGCAGTGGCAGGGGCATTCGCGAATTTGCTTCCCGTTGCCCCAGTTTCACACACTCCCGCCACACAGGGGTCCAACTGAGAAGCGAAGAGTTCCTGCTTCGCCGCAGTTATCACCTCGGAGATCAAGCCGGCAGCCGCCACCTCAATCTCATCCCGAGCAGCGTCCTTCACGATCAAATCGGCGGGCAAGCCATTCCTGATGAGAGCAGAGTCTTTGAGAGGTTGGCTTTCCCGGTTGGAATCCTGGCAGGGACCGGTTGAAGTCAGGAACGGGCTGAGGCTAATGTTGTTGAGGGTGGTCTTGAAGCAGGGGGGTTCAGTCAGATTGCCTGCGTTTTCACCCTCGGGCTCAGGCCTTTCCATGTTGGGATGGTCATTCACCGGGGGCTCACATTCGGCGACACTGAGATTGGACAGAGCTCTGCTGTTGCCCATCTCTGTTTCCGGGCTAACAGAGGACTTTGGGACGGGGAAAGGGGTGGGCGTCTTCACCACGCCGCATACTGGGGGCTGCCAGTTCTCAGAGGGGTCACTGCTGATTTTGTCCATCAGCTGATGGGGGTAGCTTTCCTTCTCGGCCTTGGGTGACGTCTGGAGGGGACCTTGCACGTTGGACATGAACAGAACCTCTTGAGATCGGGGCGAGGAGTCCAGAAGCAGCATTTGAACGTTGGTTTCCGCACTGGCGTCACATTTATCTGTCAATAGGCACGAACTGCTCTTGGCTCCTTCCGAATGCTCTGAAGTTTCAACCTGTAGAGCTGGCACCAATTTCAGCGAGTGGTCCACACTTTCATCGATCTTTTCCTCACTGGTGATTGTTAATCCGGCTATTGTATCAAAATCCTGGAGATCCTTGGGGGCTGTGTAATGCTCTCTTCCATCGGCCTTGGCGATGGATTCAGGTGCAGGGGTAAGTTTAGCTTTGCTGTGACCACCTGGGCGAGCTTTCTTCCTGGTGATGTACCACCACCAACCAATGAGGGCCAGCACCCCGGGCAGAGTATATGGAAAGATAGCTCGGAACCTCATCCTGGTATCTTGTCACTCATCTGAAAAACCAACATGTCAGCTGTCAATACATGGAATTGCTCACTGTGTTAATATTTTAATTAATGCAGGATATATGTAATAGTGGACCTGCACTGGGGATGAGATCGCATTGGACCTCTACACTGTCCCACGGTGAGGGTTTCACGTTCAGACTAGTGTGCCCTGTTGCTTTACACTGACACAACATACTAAAGTCAATTTCTCCTTTTGGGAAAGGATGTGAGGAAGAGAAAAGATTAATTTGCTAATTACCTCATGTCAGCTCAAAAATAGTACCCATTGCTCTCTCCAATCAAGGTTCCTGCAGTACAAAGGACAATACACACAGACACTGCCTGATCTTCCCCACCATGGCTACTCTGACACTGTTTAGTCTGAACATGAGGGATGGCTAACTTCAGTAGCAAATGACTTTATTAGGCAACTACTAAAGAATACAGAGTACAAGTGTTCTCTGCCAAATGGCTCCTTGCCCTGAGCAGAGCTGGCAGGAGCTCTACGAGGTTCCTGAACGTGGTTCTGTGCAGCCATTCTAACAATGAAGATAAAGTTTGTGATCATTTTCCACAGTCCTTCAATTATTATTCTGGACTTAGTACAAGAGAGGATTCCTGCAACAAATTTTGAATTTGTGCGAATTTGAGATACACTTGCACAATTGTGAAAGACAAGCAGATTGAAACAGAGGGGTTCCCAGTGACCTGTTCATTGGAACATGGTTGACAATCCGCAAGGAACTGATTTTCCATACCATTCCTCAGGAGGTAGTCGATAAACTAAATGTTGTTTATTTACCCCACACAGGAAACCTCTGCCACAGTGGTCCCACCCTTTCCAATAACACGGCACACTTCAAATGAGACAAATATGTGGCACACCCACTTCTTTTCAGCAGAATTGACTGCTCATAAAGTGTCATATTTACTACCATTATGGTCTTACGAAAAAGGATTGCAGCACAGTACATGCAACAAGCTAAAAAAGCAGCAAATCCATTAATGTTTCAAACTGGGTTTACATGGCTTTTTATTAACTCTGCACAAAATTTAAATGACAGTTCTCATGGCACACTGGTTGAAAACTACCGTGCAAGTAGCAATTCCCCCTTTGTTACCAGTGCTCTTTGACTGTAGCAATGGGTAAGTTGCATGACACAGGTGATTAGCCACATCAGAAGCTTACCACCTATACAGCAGCAATTGGTGCAATTTACAATAAGAACTCTGGGTCAAATATAGAAGCCTTCCCAAGAAATTCAGGGTTTGAAAACCTTTGCTGGCATAGGTTCTAGTGGTCACGGATCTGCAACTCTGGATACAGGCAGCTCCCAACAATTGCCCCTCCCTGAAAACTTTGCAATCCCACCGTAGTGTTTGCATTGTAATACAACAGTTTTAATTCTTATCAAAAAGGATTAAAAATTCCAATTGTGAACCTTTGAAGCAAGGAAGGAAGAAAAAAAGTGGATGAGTATTTGCAGCCAGTATTGCGGCTTAGATTAGATTTCCTACAGTGTGGAAACAGGCCCTTCAGCCCAACAGGTCCATGTCGACCCTCTGAAGAGTAACCCACCCAGAGACTGACCCTATATTTACCCCTGACTAAGCCATCTAACACTATGGACAATTTAGCATGGACAATTCACCCAACCTGCACATCTTTGGATTGAGGGAGGAAACCAGAGCACCGGGAGGAAATCCACACAGACACGGGGAGAATGTGCAAACTCCACACAGACAGTTGCTGGAGGCGGGAATCGAACCTGGGTGACTGATGCTGAGGCAGCAGTGCTAACCACTGAGCCACCATGCCGCCCCTTTATTTTTTTCCCCCCAATATTTCTTGCTCCCGCTCAGTCTGACGTTTGGGGATTGTGTGTCTGTCCAGACCCTACGGTGAGCTCAGTAATACTGAATTATCTGAGACTGCTTCGTGAGGTATCTCAACATTCAAAAAAGAATGTGTCAGGAGGTGAAATGCTAGAAATCTCAAACAAATACCTCCTCAGTTGCTTTGAGCAGAAATCAAATCCAGGCTCTATGTGGGAGAGGGGAGACCAAGCATCAATCGAGTTACTGGGTTAGGGAAGAGGGCGATTTTCAATTTTTATTTGTTTCTAGTGACATCTAGGAACTGACAATTGCCCCTCGATGGAAACCAATTCCCAGTGTTCGGTCTGTGGACAGTCTGCTCAAATTAAAAGCCAGCATCTGGAGAGAGGCTTGAGAGGTATTGCATTTTGTTGCAACAGCAAGCGCAGTTTGAGAAGTTACTTTATTGGCTGTCAATTCTTTGGAAAGGCACATCAACTCTGCGCATAACTGAGGCATTGCCATCTTGGTATAAACTAGAAAGGCAGCTATCCCTCCCACTCTCCAGTAAAGAGCAGGACAGAGAGAACAGTCGCTGAAAAACCATAGGTGGCATCACTCAAAACAGCTTTAAACTATAATTGCATAGGCTGGGTTCATATATCTAGGAAGGTGTACATAGCTCCTCCAGCACCTACACTGATGGGCTACAGGAGGGTCAAAAGCTTAAAGTACACAGATTACCCCAAATAACTGAGCAACAGTTTACAGTAAACCTTATTAGTGCAGGAGATCACACAAACAAATTAACGTTAGGCTAAATTCCACTGAATATTTTCGAGGTTAAAAACAAATCAGATAAAGGTGCCATTAAGGTAATGACTCGCGCTTTGTTTTGCTTCTGCTCTCAATTACCAATAGCATTAATTCGAAATCCAACTTTGTACTGGTCAGAATGACAGTAATCAGTCCTACAAGACAAACTGCCCTCTGCGCCAAATCAATAAACAGACCAAATCAAAGAAGAGACAGAAAAATACACCTAACTTTATTCTGAATACTATTGCTTCAAAAAGAATTCACTGCTTCACTGAAGTCCATTACTAACATCCGGTAAAATGCAACCAAATTCAGGGAGGGTCTAATGTTGCAAATATAGCTCTATTCAGTCTTCATTCCAACCGCTTCCACTGGGCCTTCTCCCATCACACAGGGTCTCTACACTCAATCTTCCCTTTGTCGAACTTCCTCATCCATAGCTGACATTTAGCGTACAGTTTTACCCAACCATTGGACATGCTTCAGCAACGACAGCCCCAAACCCTTAGTTTCTCTCTTTTCACTCTCCAAACCCCCTTTTAAGACACTTCATAAAACCAAAAAGCTTTAGTCAAAGAGGTTATTTTCTCCTGGACTTCCTTCATGCCCTCATTGTTAGGTTTCAGTTTATAATGTCCCTACGAAGGCTATGGGATATTTTAATAACTTGAAAAGGGTCAATGTCAATACAAACAACTGCTATAGATGCCATGGTCAGACAAGGCATCTTGCTGAATGAACATTAAATTTTGAATGGACAATTGGAACGGACTGCTGTCCAATCACAAGTACACTTGGAGCCCTCACTACTCTTTACAGGTCAGCATAGTGGTTGAGTGGTTAGCACTGCTGCCTCACAGCACCAGGGACACAGATTCAAATCCGCCCTTGGGCGACTGTCTGTGTGGTGTTTGCACATTCTCCCAATACCTGGATGGATTCCTTCTGGGTGCTCTGGTTTCAGTCCACAGCCCAAAGGTGTGCAGGTTAGGTGGATTGTGGGAGTACAGGATACAGTAGGGGTCTGGGTGGGATTCTCTCAGGGTTGGTGTGGACTCAAATGGGTCGAATGGCTGCCTTCCACACAATAGCGATTCTATGACCTGAGCGCACAGAACTCATTACAGCAGAACTGACTATAACGCAGTGGTTCCGTTCTCATGCAACCCAGTGTTAGACAAAATTCATGTAAGAGCAGCACCATTTAAACCAATGGGACTGGAATCGCATTATAACAATACACCCTTGAAAACTTCACACTTTAGAAAGTGTCCCTAATTTGTCTATAGTGCTGTAGCAAACTCATGTTAATGAAAAATGCATTATAGCAGAACGACCTGTATTAGCCATGTTGGAGTACCTTTACACATCACTAAACTCCATCCTGTGCTCAAACGTACCACACAAATTGAGCCAATAAGTTCCCTTCCCTCAACATCTTAGTCGAGCAATCTGTCAGTGGGTTCTCCACTATCTACCACAAGCCAATGTTCACCGGTCAACAATCTGTCCCACAGTGACACGCTATCACACAAAGCCAGTCTGAGACATCTGCCCGATGCCAAGACAGGGCACATTAAAGAAAAACTGTCCTGAGAGATAATGGCTACCCTAACCGTCACTTGCTTTATGCCATGGCAACTCATGACAGGCCCCTCTGGCTACCACTCTCGTTCCTGTGAAAGGCGCCCAGTGTTTCACAGGTTACCCTCAATGTGGAAGGGGTCTCAAAAACTGGAGCATCAGACTGCTAACCCACAATAAGCCTAAGTGGTACCCTCCATGGACACAATGCTACTGTCAATCCAAAAAGATCTTCTGCCCACTACACAAATGAATCGTGGGGTTTAAGAGTTTCAATGCTGGTTTGATGCCAGGTATATAGGGGGTACCCAATAACCAGCAGCCCATATTAAATGATAAGCCTTATTGACTGCCCGCAGTAGGCAGCATGTTCAAAATGCACAGGACACAATTCTACAACTTTACAGCATTTACAGAAGACTCGAGACTGTGCCAAGAATCACACTGGGAAATTAATATAAAATCAGTCAGGCTCTCAGCATATCATTTATTTGACCTGGAGACATGTATTCACACGGTGCACCATGCAGTCAGAAGGAGTTCACACATACGCTGAGCAGTTTTCTTGGAGGTGGTCAGTCCTCACCTCATTCCCCATGGTAACATCCCAACCTGTCTATTTACCTGGTTGAAGGTTAATCAGCTAACCAAGACCGCCCATGAGCAAGTCCTGCTCCATCTCCATCTCAACAATGGTTGAGCCAATCAACATTCTCTTCCCAAGTTGTTTAAATTGGTGCTCCCTGTCATAGTTTAGCTTCTTACCTCCTCACCCTGATGAGCAAAAGACAAAAAGTTGCAGCTTTCTCTCTGTTTGGCAAGGTTCAAGTTCTATATATAAAACCAAGCAATTAACAAGTGTCAGTTTGCTTGAATACCGGCCACAATAAATTTCATTTTCCTTGGACCAGTTGGAAATAAAAACATTTGGGGCCCTCTTGTGATGCACTCAGTCTCACCTACTCCAGAGGTAATGCGATAGTAACTCTGAACATATTGGCTGAAACTGTTTTAGAAATTAGCTTCACTGTGGTTTGACACCCCCCAGTCTGTTACCAGTGCTAGTGTCCTAAGTCTTAGAGTGGACACATCATTTTTGGAACTGGATATTAAATGGAGGCCCTTCTCCACACATGCGGGATGATATGACAATCCCTCTGACACTTGCAAAACTCCCTATTTCTCCTTGTTCAAAGCACCACCCCTCAAATACCCCAGAGTCACTCAGCAATTGCGTCATGTACCATTTGTGGAATCTCACACAGAGAACTGACCAGCTGCATTTACCTACACTGATAACCAAATCCTAAAATAAAACGTGATTCGTCAGATGAGAGTACTTTGGGAACATCAACACATGGTGCAGTATTAATACAAGCTCTTAATTTCTCAGCCCATTTTGTGCTCTCAGAGAATAGAACAGTACAGGAACTGGCCTACCTTACTGCTGGCCACAATGGCATTGTAACTAGTCCCATCTGCCAGCATGTGACCCATATCCCTCTATTCCCTCGGAGAGAGTGAGGGATGCTGGAGATCAGAGACGAGAGTATGGTGCTGGAAAAGCACAGCAGGTCAGGCAGCATCCGAGGAGCAGGGAATCAAAGTTTCAGGTCTAAGCCCTTCAACAAGGATGAAGCTTGTGGGTCGGGGCTGAGAGATAAATGGGAGGGGGGTGGACTTGGGGGGGGGGGGGGGAGGCAGCTGGGAAAGCGATAGGTAGATGAAGGGGAGGGAGAAGGTGATAGGTCAGAGTAGGGCAGACTCCCCCCTTCCACTCCAAGGACATGCAGGTCCTGGGCCTCCTCCACTGCCAAACCATTAGCATCCGACACCTGGAGGAGGAACGCCTCATATTCCGCCTTGGGACCTTGCAACCACAATGGGAATAATGTGGATCTCAACAGCTTCCTCATTTCCCCTCCTCCCACATTATCCCAGTCCAAAGCCTCCAACCCGGCATCGCCCTCCAGACCCGCCCATCACTGCCCCCTCTAACCTATCACTTTCCCATTTATCTCTCAGCCCTAACGCACAAGGCCCACTCCTGATGAAGGGCTGTTGCCCGAAATGTCGACTTTCCCGCTCCTCATCAATTTATCCCACAGTGTCCAACGTTCTAGTGAAAACAATTTAAGTTTGTCTAATCCTTATTGCTAAGGCACTCCACCATCCAATTGTAGTCTGACAGTAATGTAATTACTTCGGAGGAGCACAGCCTGAAACATTGTACTAATGGAAAGCCTCACATGCTCAGTCCCAGGACAGTCAGCAAAACTCTGGACAGCAAACTAAAACAGGACACACATTCCTTTCCCTTCATGGACAGACTCACAACACTGCTAGGCTGAAACAGATGACAAGTGCTTCAGGGGCAGGTTGCACAGTTTTGTTTTACACATTGCTACAAAAAAATTTTTTTTAAAACCCACACAACCCACTGCCTGCCCATCTTCCCCTGTCAGACACAGCTTCAAGAGCCAAGATTTCATTTTTAAAAATTGTACCTAGAAACTGGTTCAAGGAAGGTTTACTGATAATGTTCAGCAGAATGAGTGAACTCACCTAAAGCTTTCTGAGGGGGGAAGCTCAGTGTGCTTAAGGTTATCAGAGTAAGCAGTTCGAAAATGATTTGCCATAAAACACTTCTGTCAAGGTCAAGTTGTCAGGATAATCCCAGCGTTGTGACTAATGGCAGTGCCCAAAAAAAACCCCGACATACCACACTGCTTTCAGTTTGATGCATATGACATGCAGAAAGTCAAAATTTACACCCAAGAATAGCAATACCTTTTCCCCTTCCAACGTTTACACCACCACAAACACACATCCTTTAACTTCAATTATTCTCAACAACTGTGCGGGCAGTCACCACCTGCCCTCATTAACTCTCTCAGCTGACGGAGAGACCTCACTGGCTATTGCTGTGTAAAGTTACATTCATGTACTGCAGCAGAAAGTCAGACATGTACAAAGTGACAGACATTTAACACCAAGGTGATCCATCCATGTATAAACTGAAGCTATGCAACTACGCTACAACAGTGTAGCTAAGCAGTCGATTTATGGCAAGGTTGGAAAGAGTTAGTTACTTGAGCACAATGAGCTCCACAAGGTCAAAGAGGGGACAACAGAAGTGTATGCTATTCTGCAGTTAATTAATTATGCATGCAACCACTTGCAGGAAGACAACGTTGCAAGTCTTTGGCACCACAATCGTCTCAAGATTGAGACCACCTGCAATCAACAGAAAGGACAGCAAGGTTTGGTGTTAACACCCCTTATGCAACAAATGTGACAAAATGATTCAAGTAAATGTGCTTTAGGCTGTTAAACCATGATAAATGAAGATTGAAATGCAGCATTTGTTGGCCGCCTCATATTAAATAGTGAGTTTAACCTTGCCTATTAAAGGATAAATGTTAGAAGTACACAACAGATTCATAAGCAACAGATCTGATAACTTAGGTGGTACCAGGCATTGCTCAGTGCATGCCATTCTCACCTGAGCCAAACTTCTGGGCTCAAATCCCATTGCTCTGGAGAGGTCTGCACTAAATCCAGGTTGGACTCCAGTGCAACACTGAGGGAATGACATGGGAAAGGAGATGCTGTCTCTTGATATTAAACCAGGATCTTGTCTGTCCTACGCAGTGACGTAAAAGATCCGTGAGCACTAACTGCTAAGCAGATTTCAGAATTCACCGTATGTCTACCTCCTCGAGCCATCCACCATCACCTACAAATCGACTTGGCCAATGCGATTGCCATTACAACAGTGGTTATGCTTCAAAAAAAAACACGCAAGTCGCTCCAAGTTGTTTTTGGGGCACCATGAGGTCAGGAAAGCTTTTTTTCTCCAAAAGAAAAGCCCATTTCCTCACTCCACATAGTCGCACCAGCTACAATAATCAGAATTATGAAGCACCCATCTCCTATTTGTTAGTGAACCCTAAGCCAGTTTGTTGGTCAGCTTTTCACTCCCAAAGTAATGTTGATGGGACGAGCCGCAGAATTTAGCCTGGTGTTTAAGCAGACTTATGTGCTGATTCTTCAGCACAATGCAACTTTTAAGTAGCTGCATCACGTTTAAATTCATGACTTCCAGTCCAGCCACCTCTCCAAAAAGGAAAGAAAAACTACTTAGTAATCTCTTTCCTGATGGCTGCATTATTTTTGTAGTCGAACCCAGTTGAGTCTGACTCCAGCTATCATATTTCAGGCGGTGCAATCCTGTCACAAGTCGCCAATGTCTGGCCCAACAAGCGTTGGGAAAGTCACTCTGCTCTGGCTAGTGGTCAGCTCTCAGCCAGAAGCAAGCTGAGAGAGTCTGAAAACTCAAAAGCCTCAGTCACTATGCTTTCATGCAAAATCAACGACTGTGCCCAAACTTAGGAACACTCAGGTGAGGTGTGCTGGAGCTCCAAAATAACAATACGCAATCATATCTCTAAGTCTTGAAAATAAATGGGATTACTAAACGCGTGCTTAACAGGACAAAGACAGACTTCACTTGACTAATCAGCACCAGCCCCTTATTAACAAGTTCCTGGCTCCACAGACTCCAGAGTTCCTTAAATAAAGTTGCCTTAAAAGTCCACTTACATTTGCATTGCCTGTTCTTCAGAGCACTTTTATTTAAATATTGATGCATGTGCGCATTACACACTTCTGAGAGAAGAGGCAAAGTTATGCTTAAGTTATTGGTTCCTTTTTTAACCAAGCATTCTTTAGCTCAACTAATTATAGCAACTTTTGATCCTGATTCAAGGATATTGGAGTCTGCAGCTAAGACAATGTACGTCATCTGCTGACAATTCTTGCACTGGTTGATGCAACTCTACACATTTTCATATACACTTTCCTCCAAACTGACTCCCCTCAGTCTCATGTGGGTTTGTTTGCAATTTGTGGCCGTTCTGCATTCTCTCCCTCACTACTGCTGCCAATAATTTAACTCAGCTTTGACGGAGCTGCAGGAGCACAGCGAGCAACTATAGCCGCTCGCCTGAAAGCTGGCAGATGTGAGCTTTTGCTCAAAGTGCCTTCACAGAAAGCAGTGGAGGAGCAGAAGGGATTTTCTAAAACCTCAGTCTGAGTGCCAATGAAGTATTGCCTGTCAACCAGGACTATGCATGCTAACTCACCAATCTTGCTTCACAGGCAGCACCCGAGCAGGAGAATCGACGTTTCGGGAACAAGCCCTTCTTCAGGGATGCCCGAAACGTCAATTCTCCTGCTCCTCGGACGCTGCCTGGCCTGCTGGGTTTTTCCAGCACCACATTTTTCAACTCTGGTCTCCAGCATCTGCAGTCCTCACTTTCTCCCAATCTTGCTTCACAGTCAAAGTCTGAGTTAGGAGCAGTTTGACAGGACGAAAGAGGTAATGTCTAACAAAGGGACTAAGCCATTTAGCCCTCGGCCAGTTTGACCATTTAGTTCAAACACTGATTTACATGAGAATGTACTGACCAAACTCTTCCTTCACATCTTCCATCAACTCCCCAACCTCAGTAGCTTTCTGTGGGGAAAATCCCAATTTCCAGTGTTCTCTTGTGGAGAAGTATTTCTAGACCTCATCCTTGGACAGCTTTCGGTTGTGCCACTTTGCCCGAAGAACTTGCTTCATTCCCCCTCTACTCTACTGCAATCTTTAATCTCCTCAAAGTTATTTCAATTGCCCCCAAACCTTCAAGACTCAAAGGAATATGCAACCTCTGTTATTAGTTAAACCTCTTTTTTAAAGCTCTATTATTGTGACAAATCTGCACCTTCCCCGTCCAAGGCCAATAAGTCTGCTTGAAGTGGTGATATCCAGTGCCAAATGCTGTTACAATGTGAAGATATGGGGAAATAGCCTCAGTTAAAGCAGACACTGGCCATCTGTGCATCACTTCCCATTTTAATTGCATACCAAGTGGCTTCGAACACTTTGTGGTACAGGTTGTGTAGCCTGTCATTAACATGTCTGGTGACATCAGAACCAAATCCAATAGCAGAACTTTAAAATGGGACTTGCTGTGAAAATACTAGTTCACAGGGAGAAGGTGGGAAAGCCAGTAATGAAATGGCACTGAAAAAGCACAGTGCTTTCTATTTCCTCCTCCTTCCTTTGAAATGCTCTGTTAAATAACAATACCGTCAGAAACTTGGATCCTGATCAATACAAAAAAAATTCTTTAAACCCAACTTCAGCTGAAATTTCTTTTCACTGGAGATGGCTAGTCCAGTGGAATTGTAGGCGTGACAACAGTCCAACACCACAGCAAGTTTTAAATTAGCTAGCACCACCTTTCGACTATTCACCTGTTTTCTTTAGACGTTTAGGGGAAGGTCTGATGGAAGTCTTCAAAGGTATGAACAGAAAAAGACAGGGTAGATAAACTACATCCACCTGTTGGGAGATTTTAGAAACTGAGTGAAAATTAGGGCCAGACCAGTTCATGAGAGATGTTAAGAAGCACTTCCACACAGAGTGGTAGAGGTTTAGAACTCTTCCACAATTAAAGTTGTCAATTATCTATCTCAGTTTTAAAATTATGTTAAGCAAAGATATTAAGGGATATGGGCTAAAGGCAGATATACGGAGTTAAGGCCCAGACAAGCCATGATCTAATTGAATGGTGGAACAAGTTCGAGGGGCTGAATGACCTACTCCTGTTCCTCTACTCATAAGTGAACATTGGAGGCAGATTCTATCTGCTTTCTGGCCATCCTGAATGTTTCACTTCTGAAACAGTGACGTTAAAATGTTGGAACTGTAAGTTTGACAAAAACAGCACAGACCTGTCAAAAATGGTAGAAAATATTTACTGTTTATACTGTTGTACCAAATCTTTTAACCAAAAAACAAAGCTGGCCTTTTTCATACCCTACTTATAGATCTATTGTCACAACAGTAAATTTATATAGCATCTTCCCTCATCTCAAGGGATCCCAAAGTGCTTTACAAACTCTTGGGAGGTATAGTCACTGCTTTAATGTAGGAATTACGGTAAGCAATTTGCACATAGCAAGCTCCAACAGTCTATGTAATAAACAATCATCTGCATTAGTCCTGCTCACTTAAGGGTAAAGCATCATCTCAGGAGACACCTCAATAATGCCGAAGAGTTTATGCCACCTGCCCAGAGTCCAAGGGATTTCTGTTTCATGTTGCATATGAAAGACTGCACCTCCAAGAGTGAAGCACTACACAGGGGGTTGGCAGGATATACACAAGTACTTAGCAGTCAATTAAACTCTTGAAATATGGTCACTACTGTAATTTAGGAAATGACGATCTGCGGAAGACTGGCAGTCCGGCCTGAGCCTTCTCCATAGCCAAGTGGAACCCAAGGCAGGAGAGAGAAAGTGAGAGGGAGAGCGAGAGCGTGCGCAAGAGAGAGACACCGCAGATGGCACTACCAATTACGACCAACTACCACGACCAGCCATGATCACATTGAATGGCAGAGCAGGCTCAAAGGGCTAAATGGCCTACGCCTGGATCGAATAAAAGAGAGCAAGCAACATTCTAATGGGGGGAAAAAAAAAGAGATAAAAACCTCCACAAAACGACGACCAGAAGAGGTTTAGAACACTTTTCCACCAAAGGCAGTAGATGCTGAATCGCTTGTTAATTATTTTCTGCACCAGTTCAGCACCAGTTAGTTATTTTAACAGAACATACACAACGCAGAAAATGTTTTAACATCAAGCACTAACTCTAGCCAGAATTTCACGACATTGAGAGCAATCAATACACAGTAGCGTCACTCCATTTCCACTCGGAATTCAAATTCTCTCAGTGAACACCCACTCCAACTGCTAGACATTCAGTTTTTACATCAGACCACTGAAGGAAACTCAAGATTACAGCCTATTGATTTCACAAAGCAGAACCAAGATACTGTGTGGACTCCTCCCTTGTATTTTTATAAATTGCTTTCATGTCCACTGGCCTGATAGCTCATTTGCCAAGTGCAGATGTGACCAGTCGCTTCTAACCCTTAACAACCACCATTCATAACGATTAGTTTTAAAACAATAAAACTAATGTAAACTCAACCACGGGGTT
Source organism: Chiloscyllium punctatum (assembly GCF_047496795.1). Lineage (NCBI taxonomy): Eukaryota > Metazoa > Chordata > Chondrichthyes > Orectolobiformes > Hemiscylliidae > Chiloscyllium > Chiloscyllium punctatum. Next base: position 84,592,194 of record NC_092757.1, on the reverse strand, counting down.
ATTGATACAAGGTCTGGCTGATGCAAGTTGCAATCTCCAAGAGATAAGCAGCACTTTACTGGGCAGAATACGGTCCTTAATACAATAGCTCCAACTGAGTAAATACAGCACTGATTACTTTCACTTGGTTACAAAGTCAAGGCAAAGTCTATTATTGCAGCTATAATCCTGCTGCAGCCATGAACACACTTCAGCTTCCCTTTCTACTGTACTGCATTGAAACATCTATCCCAGGAATCCAAACAAGTATTTTGGCTCAAATGAAAATTCTCAACCAAAACAGGAATCTATTTTACCTCCCCGTCAGGCTTTGCAAGGTTTGCAGTGCGTTGCTGGTATCATGTTGCAAACACTGCTCAGCTTGGGTTCCCCAACATTTGAAACCTGGAGTTAGCTGTTTGTCGGCTGGCATAAACATATTGGGCCAAAGGGTCTGTTTCTGTACTGTATGACGATGGATACCCCTCAATACTGGCAGACCACTGAACAACACTATCCAGTGTAAAGGTTTCATCAGTGCTGCTCTAACCATCAGAAGGTTCCGGAACTGAAGGTACTGTTCATAAAAGAGGACAGCAGACACAGTGTCTGTTGCGTTTAAGGTGCAGTACAGGACGTGGGGGGAGGGGGCTTTTAACTGTGCATTCATGGCAAGTCAGTTTTAATAAGTCACTCTGTAGATCATGCTAAGTCTTAGTCGTAGAAACATCTTGGATTCAAATTGTTTCCACCAAGCCACTCAACAAGCCATTCAGAAAAACCTAGCCATCATCAAGCCAAAGTGACAGATTCCATGTGTTACTTGCACCCTACTCATGAAGCCTGGCCAGTGCCCTGGTTTACAAATAGAGCATTCTGGTATATTGTGACAATCGTGTTCCTTGGCAATCTCACGTTATAGAAAATCACTATACTTGTTCAACAGGAAATTCACGTTACCCAAACGGCATCCATAATTTGTCAACTGTACTTTAGCCAATTCGTGTTGACGAAATACATGTTATACCAGAACAACCTATACAGGTGTAAAGGGCAAAGACCATTGCCCAGAAACCAATGATCCCTTTTACACCACCCATTCCCCAGTTATTTCATATAGAGTAAGGTTTCCATATTCATCATTCCTGGCACACTGCAGTTAGCCCTGAAGTCGGAAGTGTAGACGTAGCCCAGGTTATTTCATTGGGATGGAGAACAGGAAGAAGTTGTGTCTTTAGCTCCCTCAATCTGTATCACAATCCTAGAGAAACTGATCTCCAGCATCTGCAGTACTCAGAGTCAAGAGTGTAGTGCTGGAAAAGCACAGCAGGTCAGGCAGCATCGGAGGAGCAGGAGAATCAATGTTTTGGGCAGGGCTTATGCCTGAAACATACATTCTCCTGCTCCGTGGATGCGGCCCGCACTGCACTCTTGACCCTGTATCACAATCCTACCTCAACATCAGCACTAATCTATAGCAGAACTGAGGAAGCAACGATAAACATGTAAATAGGAAAAGAGTTGGACCCAAGAGAAAAGCAAGAAATTTCTGCGGTGTTAATCAGCTGAGATTTAATGGGAGGTGGGCTCTACAGGGATATGGTGGCAATATATTCAAGTTGCTTATTGCCCACATGGGATCAGATTTCACACTTCATTAATTTGTTTTTTGTTCTTACATCGCATGTACACATCAATGCTAAGATCAGCATTCATAAGCACCGTGAATTAAGTGGTTGTCTGGCCACTTGAGGGCAGTAACAAGTCAACCACATTGCCGTGGCTCTAGACACACAAGCAAGCCCAAAGGGCTGAGGATGGCAGGCTTCTCTTGCTAAAGTATTTACTGAACCAGATGGGATCTAACATCAGCTAGAAGAGGGAGGAAACTGAGAAGAGGTCCACACCCCACCACCCAGATAATAGAAGGAAGTGAATACAAGATAGTTCCCTTGGCTAAGAGCTACGTCATAATTGCACTAAGGGGTGTTCACAGTATCCAACTTACAGGGCTTTCAATACTGGTCAAAAAAAATCAACAAACTGCTAGGGTGTTTGTTGCAACAAGCACATGAAAGGCTTTTGCCCGAAACGTCGATTTTCCTGCTCCTCGGATGCTGCCTGACCTGCTGTGCTTTCCCAGCACCATTCTAATCTTGACTGCTTGTGACAACAACAGATTACACACCAGAGCAGACTTCAGGAACCAAACAGGAAGACCTCTGAGCCCGAGAGAGCTGCGTCATGCAAACTGGAATGGAGGTTGCTGGCGAGTCGAGCTTCGGTCAAGTTGGATATTGGGGGTGGTGAATCATGCTGGAGCTGGGCCACAGAGGGAATCAGCAGCATTTACCCAGGGAAAAAAAACACAGACAAGGGCACAAGTGCACGTGAAGGTCGCATTCCAAGGGAAGAGCTCCACTTTCCCATTCCCCTCACCTCTCTATATACCACCACACACACACACGTCATGACCCTATTTATGAGGACAAGTGATTATAGAACACCAAGCCATACGCTCAGAACAGCCTTAATGACCTTGGAAGCTTTCTGGTGAAAGCCTAAGAACATTGCAAAACACAGTTATCACTTTGCCTGTCACTAGTTGATAAGTATAGGAGGTTAATTTGTGACTGAGATCGTTGTAAATAATTCAAATCAATATGTCAACTGAGCTGAATTTTGGACATTTTAGGGAAAAACAACTGGTTAGGAGCCATATAAACACAGAGGAACCTTGATTATCCAAAGGAGACGGGCGGGGAATATTCCGTTCGGTTAACCGAATGCTGGATAACAGTTTAGTTGAGCATCGGGACCTTGCGATCTTGCCGGATAATCCAAAATTCAGATAATTGAATGCCAGCTAATCGAAGTTCCTCTGCATTGGATCTAAACTTGAGCACTACGCCTCTGTAGAACTGTTGAAGCCTTAGAGAGGGAGGAGATTTTGTTATTGTTCAAAACACAGGCAAGGTGGTCTGACTTCAGTTGACCTGAGGTTGTTCACTGTCCAGCAGAGATCGATACAAAGTCACAAAGGGTTTCGATAAAGTAACAAACAGAAGCTTCTTCTTGTGGGTCTGCCAACAGAGGACACCATTACCGATAACAACCCAGAGATCAAAAAAACAACTTCAATAAAAAACGCAGAGCAAGTGTGGTCGGAATGCACTTCAAGAGGCAATTGTAGCCGATTCACAAACCTTCAATGGCAATTAAACATCGGGGATCAATTGGACAGTTATTCAACTAGCATAGATGCACTGGGCTGAATAGCCTCCACCTGGACTGTGATATTCTACAATTATTTCGAAAAGCACAACTATACATCTGTTCACAACCTAACAGCAGGCAGTGTGCATCTTGTGAAAGAAAGGGTTCCTCCAATTTAGGTCTTTTAAAAAAAAAACTCTACACAAAATAAACTCTTTACCAGGAGTCGAGACGTTTGAAGCCAGATCCTACACAGGCCCAATTAAAATTTATGTATAACGAGGCTCCCTTCAGGATTCTGGATGCAGACATCAAAAGGACAAATGTAGAGACTCTAGTGCTTCTTTCCATCAGTTTTGATCATCTCATTTTCTGACCTTCATCAAAAAAAAAGGGCACACCACAGCCATCCAAGGTCATGTCAGAAAGTGATAGATTTAAGTCCCAGAGACTGAAAGATGCATGAACAGGGATCAAAAACATCTCAAGGAAAACAATCATCCCAAGGCTTTGTGACAGCAATTGAGGGAGAGAGAATGAATTTAAGATTCATGATAATGCTAACAGAGATGAGGGGCCTCAGGGACAGGGATAGACTGGAGACGTTGGGGTTGTTCTCAGAGATGTTTGAGGGGTGATTTGATACCATCATAAATCGTGAGGGAACTAGACAGAGCAGATAGAAAGATTCTTCCCTCCCACCAATGGCGGAAGGGGCATGACAAGCAGAAAAAAAAACTGACAAATGATGGTAACAAAACAATGTTGTTTTGTACAAAGTGTGGTTAGGACCTGCAATTCACTGCCTGAGGGGACACAAATTTCAGGCTGATTCAACCATGGTTTTCAAAAAAAGAACTGGATCATATGGGCATACTAGTCTGAAAACGCCCAATCTTGTCTGATCTCAGAAGCTAAGCAGACTCAGGCCTGGTTAGTACTAATGGTGGCTCAGTGGTTAGCACTGTTGCCTCATAGCACCAGGGTCCCAGGTTCGATTCCCACCTCAGGCAACTGTGTGTGGAGTTTGCACATTCTCCCAGTGTGCGTGGGTTTCCTCCAGGTGCTCCGGTTTCCTCCCACAGTCCTAGGATGTGCAGGCCAGGTGAATTGGCCATGCTAAATTGCCCGTAGTGTTAGGTGCATTAGTGAGGGGGAAATGGGTCTGGGTGTGGATTCTTCGGAGGGTCGGTGTGGATTGGTTGGGCCAAAGGGCCTGTTTCCACACTGTAGGGAATCTAATCTAATCTACTCTGAAAAGGAAATTATTACAATGCAACAGGGAGGGGGAGTGACACCAATGGAGCTTCTCTTGCAGAGACCGGATAGACTGAATGGCCTTGCCCTGCACAGGAATCTGATTAATATGATAATTACAATGATCATTCCATCATAATCACAGAAGAGGACAGAATGTGATTGACAGGGTGCCAGTGTGAGCCAGTTTATGCAGTTGTGTTGGAGTGTGTGTCGGCTGCAAAAAGACAATGTGAAATCACCACTTTGTGCCAAGGTACGTGAAGCCAGACACTGGCAACACTAATGAATACTTGAGTTTTAATTGACGTTTGTTCAATAAGTTACAATGTTTTCGCTCTTGGCAGGCAAAAATATTTAAACATTAACCAAGTTGACAGTACAGATCAAGAGCTTTCAAACAGAGTTAAAAGTTTCCTTACATACCACCGTTTCTCCCCCCGCACCACCTACCCAAACCAGAGCTCTTCAAACATCTGGCACAGGACAGGGAAGCCTCCTCACAACCAAGCTGTAGTCAGTGCCAGCCTGAACATAGTTGGCAATGAGACAAAATTATGAAGAGGATGAAATGGAAAAGCCCAGAATTCTCTCAACCATTACCCCATGCTTCCTTTTGGAAATGCAAGACTGGGTTTAGTTCTGAACACCACGACTCGATCTGTAGAGCCAAAGATCTGAATTTATATCGCACTTTTCCAAGACAATCAAACATTATAGTCAAGGTAGTAAGTGTAGTCACTGTTGTAACGTTAGCCTTGAGCATTTTAGATCTGAATGATCCCTTCAATGTCAGCCAAATAATCCCAAAGAAATAGCCACACTATTGTGGCACAGACTTCCGGTTCTGCAAGTGTTAACCGTACACGGACATTGAAGGCTTGTGCAACTAGAAAGACATTCAGGGAACGCTGGCCAACGGCCAACAATTTGTCCATGAGGGGAAGGTTGCTACAACACAATGTGTGAGTGGATGCTCAAGCGCATACACAAGGTGCAAGCTTTTCAAACATTTTTATGAAGCTCATTAGCGTCCTGATCTTCCTTTCGATTCCACAGCACAGCCAGCTTGCAGCAATTCAACCGCACTTGTTCACTTTTCTGAAACCCACGCCACTCTCAGGAGGAAATATTAGAATAGAATCCCTACAAGGTGGAAAAACAGGCCACTTGGCCCTTGGATTGCTAACTGACCTTCTAATGCACATCCCACTCCCAACCGTAAGCAAGTAAACCCTGCATTTCACATGGCTAACCCACCTAGCCTGCACATCCCTGGCCATGATTGTGCAATTGTACAATGGCCAATCCATCTAATCTTTGGACTGTGGGAAGAAATCAGAGCGCCCAGAGGAAACCCATGTATACTGAACCGTGATAGTTGCTAGACTAGCAGCTGCAGCTCTGGGTTCAGTCAAGCTTATAATACATCACCATGGAGCACCACTATGGGGGGGGGACGCCAAAATCACAACTCCCTTCTCAACCGCGCCCGATTCTCAAGCTAGTCTCTCCCCACAGACAGCAGCCCACGGTCAGTCAGGACTGTGGCAACATTCATTCACTGCGCTTCAGGATTAAGTTCAAAAATGGCAACTTAACTCAAATAAGGTGACCACCTCCATTACTGCCTACCACCCTGTGCTTGGCTCTCTCTAGCAGCAAGCGACCTCAGCAAAGTCACTGGGATGGTTACTGCATGGAAGATGACAGCATAAGGGGATACTCAAGGCTGAAGTTAGACTGAAAAGAAGTCAACTCCAAATCTTGGGAGACAAAGTACAGAAGGATACAAACTTCAACACTGCAGTTGTTCTGCAAGTGAAGCTGACTGAATTACAAGTAATCAAAATAATAAGTAGGGAAAAGTCCATTTCATTGCGTGTGGACAAGATGGTTAATCATGTCAGTGACCAGATATGCCAATTGTAATCTGTGTATAAGTCTTGACTTGAGGGGCCAAGGATTGTTTAGGAACTGAATGCTTTATTGCAAACAAATTCCAAAAGGAAGATCTACATTTTTAAAAATGAAACTCAATTTACAGTGTTCTGCAACACATCCATGGTCAGTCAGTTGCAACACCCCTCCCCACAAAAAGACAAGGGCAAAACCTCTGGCCAAGGGCAAAAACCTCAAACTGCAAGTTAGAGATACAAAGTAACAGTTCTCAATGAGGGACATTCCCTCCTGTTGGACATATGCCAACAATGTAGAGTTACAACTCAACAGAGATACAGGCAAAGAGTCAGGCATCTTCAGAGGATCAGGAGAGTCAGCATTTCAAACACAAAACTCTTCACAATTCCTGATGATGAGCTTATTCTTGAAATCTCAACTCTGCTGCTCCTCTGACGCTGCCTGACTGACTATGCTTTCCCAGGATCACATTTTTTGACCGATTCTCCAGCATCTGTAGTCCTCACTTTCTCGACAGATATACAATGTGCAACAATTTTCAAACTTGACTCATTCACACATGGAAGACAACTTTTCTTTTCCTCTTCTGCTATAAGCTCAAATATCAAATGAAAATGTTCAACCTTTTGTGAACTAATCTATAGACCCAGGTGCAAATTACAGTAAGGTTCCACCACCAATATCCTCGTCAAAAAGTCAGGGTTTTTAAACCAACAAAAACTCAAAAATACATAAACAATGACCCAGAAATATATCAGTGACTCTGGGTGAAAATCCTTGATTTCCCTTCCCAACGGTTTTATTGGTCTACCTCCAGCACGTGGAGTGCAACAGCTCAAGAGAAGAGCTCACTACCACCATCTCAAGCGCAACTAGGAAGGGCAATAAATGCTGGCCAGCCAGTGATGCCCACATCCCATAAGTGAATAACAAAACTGTGCCATACTTAGGGAATGCAGCTTTATCACAATGCGCTCTTCTCAATTGAGCTGGTTGTCACATACCCCTCCACCATTCACAGTCAGGCCGAGCTTCCAAAACTGGGCTCCGGGCCCCAGCTGAAAGGCTGGGTTCGCAAGCTTCAGGCAGCCTCTGAGTTTCGGAATGGACATGTGGCACCTTCAAATTATCACAGTGCCTGACCCTGGAGGCTCAAAGCCTATCTCAAAACACAGGCTTGGCAGGTTCCCCTGCTGAACCACATCTTTTGCCCCTCCCAGCACACATCTCCCTCTTCCCAGACTCCCACAGAAATCATAGGCAAAGGACAACGGTTCAAGCCTGATGGGGAACTGAGAAAAGGTACCACACAACTTCCAAAATGTAAAATACAATGTAATACCACCTGAAAATTTTACTGAGGCTTACTTAAATTCACAATATCCTCCTGCTTTCTCAGTAACCATCCTTGAAGAGGTTTTGATCATTTTTGGTGAATAATTCAAAAGACTGTGCAGAGGCAGTGACATTTTAAGAAGGAAAACCTCTTTTTTATTTAAAACAAAAGGGGCAGATTTTAATACCCAGACCAATTCCTTCTCCTCATTCAAGTTTCTAACGATGCAAAGAACAGACATATTTTTTCAAAAGGCCATTTGTTCAACTATAAACTGTCTTCTCACCAATGGAAAACTCTTTAATCACTCTCCCCTCTCTCAAGTTGAGAATTTATGTGACTTATTTATAAAGCAGAGCTTTTTCACCACTAAAACCTGATCAGTTTTGACTACACGACCATGAATGAGAGAAGTGAATGGATTAGAACTGAACCCAAACCTCAACAGACATTAACAAGTAAACACTTGAGATATAGATCTCACCATCAGGTATTCTGGATGGAGGAGGAGGAGAAATGTCTTCACCCAAAAGGGTTGTGAATTTTTGGCATTCCCTAGTGTGCGCTGTGGACACGGGTGTACAACTCAAGTTGATAGATTTTAGTGAACGAAGGGGTAAAGTGCAAAAGTGCAGTTGAGGCCAATCAGCCACGATCTTATTTAATGGTACAGCAAACCTAAATAATAGCGAAAGTGGGCCAGTCGTCCAACTTGCAGATCCACAACTACACCCTTCAGAAACAGGAGGCGGCCATTCGGTCCCTCGAGTCTGCTCTGCCATTCAACAACATCACGGCTCACCGGACATTCCTAATTGGTCAGGAGTGTGGTGCTGGAAAAAATGCAGGTCAGGCAGCACCTGGGGAGCAGGAGAATCGACATTTCGGGGAAAAGCCCTTCATCAGGAACATGCCTCACGCCCACCTTCCTACCCTTCCCTGACACCCTCGATTCCCCACCTGATCGAGAATCTATTTACCCGTCTCAGCCTTAAATATGCACAAGGAATTGGCCCACAGTTCTCAGGGGGCAAGCAGTTCCAAACACACACAACCTTGAAGGAAGTCCTCATCTCAGCCTTATATTGGTGGCCCTTTATTCAGAGACTGTGCCTTCTGGTCCGAGACTCTCCCACGAGGGGAGAAACATCCCTCTCAGCAATTAACCTTGTCAAGTCCCTTAAGGCGATCTATTTCAATGAGATTACCTCATTATTCGCAATTCCAGTGAGTAGAGTGCCAACCTGTTTAGCCTTTGCTGCTAAAATAATCCCTCCATACCAAGGACTATCCTAATGAACCTTCTCTGAACTGTCTCAGGAGGAAATATCTTTCCTCAAATAAGATGACCAGAACTGTCCTCAGTGCATCAGATGTGTTTCAAATATAAAGTCAGCCCATGAAAGCAGCCCTTTGGAACAGTGCTTCAACGGCATAGAACAGACAGTGAGAGACCAGTAAGAAATAAACCAAACACTCAAACAGCCCTCAGTTGCCACTCCCATGAAAAAGTAGACTAAAAAAAAATCAAACCTCAAGCAACGAAACAAGGCACAAGGTTTGAAACATCAGCTGGAGGTTACAGTGAGAAATTGATTGTGAACACAGAAATTGATTGAATTCCTGACCTAGAGATAGAGCAAATAGCTCCTTTTCTGTCTCCATCATTGAAACTGGTAATCTTCCAAACTGAGAACCATGCAGTAGGTTCAATTGCAACATCCAGAATAAAACTCAAAGGAATTCAACTGCTCTTTCCTCCCAATGAAGGTCAATCCTGCCCTGCCCACGTGCACACCCATTTCTCAATTGGTAGCACTGGATAAGTCAGTCATAGACAACCAAGTCCACATTTTCCTGTTAGCAGTGAGCTGCTATGCAGGTAGTTCAGGTTGAAAATCCAATTCCGATCCCCGCTGCATCAACCAACTGGCCACTGGGACAAGTGAAGCCTTCACAAACTGGGACAAAACATGTTCCTTGACATTGGCAGCTTTGAACACAGTGTGAAACCACGAGCCGATTTAAAATGTATTCTTTGTAATACCCACCCACTGTTAATCACACTCATTAAACAATTCCACTAAGAAAGCAGGAGAAACTCCACTAATCAAAGTGGCAAGGTCAAAGACGTGAGCCATTCAGGTTCTTGATCTGGATCTGTCATTCAACAAGATCATGGCTGATCTACCTCAAGGCCATTTGCCCAATCCAGGTCTCTTCATATTTTTAATACCTAGGCAGTTTTTGAACAGTGCATACCCAATGGAACACTGGGCCTTGCTCTGGGTAGACCTCTTTGAATATGACACATGGAGCAGCTACAGGAAATCGCCTGGATTTAATTCAGGAGCTGCTTAAGTGTCAGGGAGGAAGGAATTGGAGGACATACAGATGGACAGAGAGAGATGAAACTAAGTGTGTGGAGGCTCATGTGGAGCAGGATCACCGACTCTGATCAGTTCTGCTCCAAATTCTGCATTTGGAGCTCTATCATAAGAATAGAATTTTAAATGTGACAATTTGCATTTGGCCGAACATCCAAAAAGGTGGAAACTGAATACGTCAGACTACTCTAGACAAACAATGTTTGCAAAATACCTTACCTAGGCTGCAATAATGTGCAAACATGAATCTAGTATTTTTCCCAATGCAGATCAACCAGTTGCAGGGTTAGAAATGGTGGTGTGGAAGTCAGCTCCAACGTACCCATTTTATCAGCAATGTCTATATTAGTTCATCTGTCCCTGAGCTATTTCTGTCACACTCACTTCAACACACACAAACATTTAGAGGTCAAGGGAGAATCTGAAAGAATATATTTGCTTACATTTACAATTGATTAGCTTCTCTCAAAGCAAAGAGAACTTCAAACACTTGTGTTACAAGCACAGCTATTAGAAGCATGTCTGAGCTAATTCATCCCAACACAAGGTTAAATTAAACAGCCTCTAATTAAATAGATTACCCTGGTCACCCTAAAGGATTCCACCAGGCCAATTTTTAGTTCTGCACACATCTACATTTAACCTCAATGAGACACGAAATATTCTTACACAGTTGGAGTAGACCCAGGCTGAGGTCCTACCTGCTCCGGACACATGTCCTAAAATCTCTGAACAAGATGATTACAAAATATCTATAAGCTTTTTACATCTCCCCCTTCATCTGAGAAATCTACAACTAGGGGACAGCCTAAGAAGGGGTAGGCTTTTCACCTTAGGAAGAATGTCTTCACTCAAGAGACTGTTAACTAAGGCAGGAGCCTATGGAACAAATGGCAAATTACTGACGTGGCTGGGAAATTATTAAATGACAGCAACAGAAAGTAGAGATAATGGCTGGGTCTCCGATTGGCAGGATACGACCAGTGGTGGATTAGTGGTGCTGGAAGAGCACAGCAGTTCAGGCAGCATCCAACGAGCAGTGAAATCAACGTTTCGGGCAAAAGCCCTTCATCAGGAATAAAGGCAGTGAGCCTGAAGCATGGAGAGATAAGCTAGAGGAGGGTGGGGGTGGGGAGAGAGTAGCATAGAGTACAATGGGTGAGTGGGGGAGGAGATGAAGGTGATAGGTCAAGGAGGAGAGGGTGGACCAGTGGTGGCCCACCAGGACCTACGTTAGGGCCTGATTTATTTACATGATCCAAGTTGTTAACAAATAATGGCACAGAAAGTCATAGATCCAATTTTGCTGATGACACAAAGTTCAGCAGTATTGTACAGAGTGTAGAAAATGGGCAAAACTGTAGCAGATGCTTGTTCAAATCAAGCAAGTATGAGGTTATCCATTTTGGACTTTCTAGATAGCATGAAGTTAAACACAGCAAGTGTCCAAAGAGACTTGGGGGTTCAGATGCAGAGACCTTTAAAATACCACAAAGATTTGGAAAATAATCAAGAAAGTTAATGGAACGCTGGCCTTTATGTCTAGCATATTGGAGCAGAAAGTAGTAGTAGTTATGCGACAGTTATACAAAAGTCGAGAGTGTGGTGCGAGAAAAGCACAGCAAGTCAGGCACCATCCGAGGAGCAGGGGTAAAAAATAAAATTGGCATTTCAAGCAAAAGCCTTTCAGCGGGAGTTACTGTTGCCCGAAACACCGATTTCCCCCCCCCCCCACCCCCACAGATGCTGCCTGACCTGCTGTGCTTTTCCAGCGCCACACTCTCGACTCTGATTTCCAGCATCTGCAGTTCTCACTTTCGCCACAGTTACACAAAACCCTGGTCAGACCCCACTTGGTCTAACTTGGAGTGCTCCACATGGAGCACTGACAGCATATCTGGGTACTACACCTTAGGAAGATGAATGGGCCTCGGAGGGAGTACAACATAGACTTACAACAATGATACCGGGACTTGAGGGATTAAGTTATGAGAAGAGATTAGACAAAGGAAGTCTGGTTTCTCTAGAATTTTGATGTTTAGGGGGTGATCTGATGAAAGTCTTCAAGACAGTCAGGGGTCATCTTTATCTAGTCTTGTCCACTTTCCACTGGTGGAAGATTTGAGAACGAAGGCACCGAGCCTGAGAATTAGAGCCAAACTGTTCAGGAGAGACCTTAGGAAGCACTTCTGAGTGTGGTCGAAGTTTGGAACTCTACCACAAATGGCAGTGGATGTTAGGTCAGTTGATAAATTTTAAATCTAACATCAATAAAAGTTTATTAAGCCAAGGTCTGAAGGGAGATGTGCCAAAGGAAGTTCAAACAGGCATGATCGCGCTGAAAGGCAGTACAGGGTCAAGGGAGTTAAATAGCATAGGCTGTCCATGCAGGCACAGGAATATCTCCCACCCTGGCAACGAGTTCATCGCACACACTCCTCTTGCTTGACAGGAAAAGCACCCAAAATAACCGCTTCTGCAACTTGATCACCTGAGACAGGCATCTGTCTGCGGAATATGTACAACACCTAAAAATAAACAGTTCAGGACCACCCAAAGATAAAGAGGCTCACCACATTATCCTCACAACCAGACGACCCACGTTACAAATTATATTCCATTTAAACTGTTAGCCTTAATTCAGTCTGACCGATACCTACAATTTGGAACAAGTACCCACAAACTGGTGCTGTCTGCCCCAACTAAAGTACAAATCAAGTCTGTGTAATTCACATCAGCTTGATTATAAGTTTATTTGTGGACAGGTTATGCAACACACCCACAATAAAACTATAGGGATTAGTGTATGCTTCAAGTCAGTCCTACCTTGGCAGCACTGGGCTACTGAACAACTTTGGAAATGGAGGGGCCACAGTTCCCACCTCAATGTGGCACAAAGGACAAACTCACCAACACTGACCACCGAAACAAGTACTGTCTGTGAAAGTGCGGTGCCCCAGTCATGTGCCCAGATTCGGAATGGTTTGTTTTAACTCACACTTCTCTGCAGATGAGGGTCAGTGTAACTGCCTGGAATCGAGGTGACCCCATAACATAATTTGGCCTGGGAAGACCTTGAAATAAGCTCTCCACGACCGCAGGGAGGGACTGACGTTTGCTCAGTTTCACACAGGAATCCAAAACAGCCCCCAACATGCGGAGAGCGGAGCCAATCTCACTTTGCCACAAGTTAGCAACCACGCGCAGAATTTCCTTATGATAAAATTTAACAAACCAAGTGAAATCACTAAGCTCAGACTGGGCCCTGAATTCTGCACAGAGTTAAGTCATTACTAAACAGTCTAAAATAACCAGTCTGCTTAATACAACACGAATAATGCTTACGTAATTGATTCCTGCTGTGGCGTCCAATGCTGGCAACAATATCCCCTATAATTTTTCAGAAAGTGCATGCGTGATTTGTTCACGTGCTCTGTCCTCTGAAACCTGACTGGAGAGAAGTGCAGGCACAATAATGGAGAGGAACTGTACTCTTGCCTGTCCACAGGCAGCACTGGGGGAAGGAGGAAGGGGTCAGATGGGGCTTGAAGGAGCCTCCCTCTTGTGACAAAGAATGCTCAGAACACAAATAAACATCTCAGGAGGGTTACAGCACAGGAGACAGCCATTCTGCCCATCACATCAGTGCCAGCCCTCTGACAGAACACTTTAGCTGCACTCTACCCCAAAAGCCCACCTCTCTCCAGTTACTCTCCAACCATTGGAACGACCCACATCCAGCACACACTCGGGTGATGCATTCCAGATCCTAATCACACGCTGCAAAGGATAGCCCTCCATCACTATTTTGCCAATTGCTTTTAACTGGTGCCCTCTTGACCTCAACCCCGGTGCCAATAGAAACAGTTTCTCCACGGCCACAATTCTGAAAATTACTGACTGAATAGAAACACCAGCCTCTCCACATAAAAGTGGAGCTTCAAAAGATTGATGGTGCCTTTGTAGCAAATCCAGATACATGATTGCTACAACAACCAATGATTAAAGGAACAAGGTATCATTTGTGAGCATGATGAAACAGCTTCCAAAAACAAAGGGGTGGCAAAGCTATTTCAGAGAGAAAGAGAGAGAGCGCGCAAGACACCAAGACCCTCCCTCACCTGTACCAGCCACTCGATTTCAGAGTGAAAGCTCCACCACTCCAACTCCAGTCGCTAATACTTAGCTCTTTGAACCCTGTTTATTTACAATTGCTCACCTTTCAAATCATCACTTTTTGTTTCCCAGCCCCTTTTATCAAAGTGCTGTTGACACTTGCACTGCGAATGGAAGTGAGGCAGTTTCAGAACATACAACTCAAGGAGGTGAAGACAACAGTTACACATCTGAGGAAAAGAAAAACCACGCTGAAGGAAAATTATCACTTCAAGCACGAATGCTGACAGGACTCCACTTCAAGAATTCATTTCCACATTACGGAAGCCTGGCAATTTTTTTACATTCCAACTGCTCGCAGTCAGCCCACCTGGCACAGAGATCCGACCGCAAATTACTCCCCCAGCTCCTGGGAGACATCAAGGACTAATTACAGGAGCAGTGTTTATGTGGCCACATGGAAAACAGGGGGAGAGACAGGCCATTCAGCCCATTCTGCTTTTCAATCAGATCACAGCTGATTGTCTACCTCAGCACCACATTACTGCACTGTCCCTGGATCCCTCAATGATTTCCATTATCCAGAAATGGAGCAACCTGTCCTAAATATCTGCTCTGACCCACCAGGCTCGAGTCACATCAGCACCCAAGTGAAGAAATTCTTCCTCATCTTCGTTAAAAACAAATCACACAACACCAGGTTTAGTCCAATGGGTTTATCTGAAAGCACTACTCCTTCATTAGGTGGTTGTGGAGGTTAAGATCATGATGACAGAATTTATAGCCAAAGGAGTCCAGTGTGATGGAGATGTGATTCAGTAAACAATCTTAGATTGAAACTTTCATCTTTTACAATGGGATATGCTGGCTTCTGGTCTTTGATATGTAAATCCCAGAACTACTTTTAAATTACATTCTCAAGGTACCTCAGGCTTTCAAACAATAGAGTGTGATATCTGTGTCCCAATGCTATGTCACACTGACAAGCCTTCTGTATAGTTTTACATGGATTCATGCAGTTTTTGAGCAAAATAAAACATAATTCTGCAAAAACAAATTCACTCAGTAAGCTTGTGTGCGCACATGTAGGAATGACAGATTAAGTGTGCATGCGTGTGTGTATGTGTGGACGTGGTAGCATGTGTAAGCTTGGTTAAGTGTGTGTGATGGGGTATGTGCGAGAGGGTGAGTAATGGGGGGGGGTGTGTGTGTGGCCGCATATAAGAGAGAGCTTGTGTATGAGCTTCCTCATCTTAGCTCTAAATCCCAAGTGAGACCACTTAGCAACTTCCTCCTCTTCCCTCCCAGGCACCTGGCAACCATTATCTCAAACGTGTGCAGACTGGCTTCCAAAATTGGTAGCTTTCAGGCAACACAAGGATTACCTGTGAACTGCTGCACTTATTGGCTTCCTTCTATGGTCAGCTTCAGACCCTTATGTCTTGCACGCCCTCCTTTAATTCAACCAAACCCCCAGATGTATGTTACCTTAATCCACCCACCTTGGATCAACACCCCTTCGTACCCGCTGCTATCCCAAATAGCATTAGTCACAAATATCACAGCACAGAGTGAGGCATTCTTTAGAGACTGGTGGACATCCCATGGGATGGGGATGCACCATCACTCCAGATATTATTATTCAGATTTAGTAAATTCCCATTCCAGATTTTGGTAGTTTTAAAAGAGGAGATGGCCATTTTGGTTCAATCCCACACTCACTGCATTCCAGATTCCAACCACTGGACTACGCCAAAACGTTTCTCATTATAATATTGCTTTTTTTTTGGGAATTACTTAAAATCAACACCCCCAAGATCTCAGTCCCTCTGCTAAAAGGAAAGGTTTTCCCTCTACTGTGTCCTGACCACTCAGGATTTTGGTAAAAACAATGACTGCAGATGCTGGAAACCAGATTCTGGATTAGTGGTGCTGGAAGAGCACAGCAGTTCAGGCAGCATCCGAGGAGCAGCGAAATCGATGTTTCAGGCAAAAGCCTTTCATCAGGAATAAAGGCAGTGAGCCTGAAGTGTAGAGAGATAAGCTAGAGGAGGGTGGGGGTGGGGAGAGAGTAGCAGAGTACAATAGGTGAGTGGGAGAGGGAATGAAGGTGATAGGTCGGGGGCAGGGTGGAGTGGATAGGTGGAAAAGAAGATAGGCAGGTAGGACAGGTCATGGGGACAATGCTGAGCTGGAAGTTTAGAACTAGGGTGAGGTGGGGGAAGGGGAAAACGAGGAAACTGTTGAAGTCCACATTGATGCCCTGGGGTTGAAGTGTTCCGAGGCAGAAGATGAGGCGTTCTACCTCCAGGCGTCTGGTGGTAAGGGAGCGGCGAAGGAGGCCCAGGACCTCCATGTCCTCGGCAGAGTGGCAGGGGGAGTTGAAATGTTGGGCCACAGGGAGGTGTGGTTGATTGGTGTGGGTGTCCCGGAGATGTTCCCTAAAGCGCTCTGCTAGGTGTCCAGTCTCCCCAATGTAGAGGAGACCGCATCGGGAGCAACGGATACAATAAATGATATTGGTGGATGTGCAGGTAAAACTTTGATGGATGTGGAAGGCTCCTTTAGGGCCTTGGATGGAGGTGAGGAAGGTGGTGTGGGCGCAGGTTTTGCAATTCCTGCGGTGGCAGGGGAAGGTGCCAGGATGGGAGGGTGGGTTGGTGGGGGGCGTGGACCTGACCAGGTAGTCACGGAGGGAATGGTCTTTGCGGAAGGCAGAAAGGGGGAGGGGGGAAATATATCCCTGATGGTGGGGTCTGTTTGGAGGTGGCGGAAATATCGGCGGATGATTTGGTTTATGCGAAGGTTGGTAAGGTGGAAGGTGAGCACCAGGGGTGTTCTGTCCTTGTTATGGTTGGAGGGGTGAGGTCTGAGGGCGGAGGTGCAGGATGTGGATGAGATGTGTTGGAGGGCATCTTTAACCACGTAGGAAGGGAAATTGCGGTCTCTAAAGGAGGCCATCTGGTGTGTTTTGTGGAGGAACTGGTCCTCCTGGGAGCAGATATGGCAGAGGCGGAGGAATTGGGAATACAGGATAGCATTTTTGGAAGAGGCACTCAGGATTTTGAGCTGCTCTCAAAGTTCCTCTCAAACTTCTTTTCCAACAGATCAATATCTCCACGCACAGCCTGGTCTCTCAGCGCCTGTGACACCTTTAGAGTTATCCCCTTGCTACCAATCTGAATCACACCACACTTCTCAGCATTAATTTCCAATTTCCTGCCTGTTCCACTAAATTGTCGATATCCTTTTGAGATTCTGCGCTATGTTTCTCACAATTGTTCCAGGTCCTGTAGCGTCTGCAAACTTTGTCACAATGAGAATGTGTATAAGGTATAAGCAGGCAGGGAAAGCATCGAGTTCTGAGTTTTGGGAAACAAGAGGTTCAGCTGAGCATGACTCAGATCAGGGAAGAACTTAGTTAACAATGGGGTGATGGAGGCAAGGGTAATGGATTAACAAGGTGGAAAAGCATTCATTATGTAAAACCATTTAACAATATTGGAAGCCTTCAGTATGCAAGGTCAGCTAGCAAGGGGAAAAAGTATCCATGGTATGAATCTAATTAAGAACATTGATTGCATAACAGTAAAGGGCTTGGACTCTGCTATTGGTACTCATTGATTGTAATGGCCACCCAATTAACATGGATGTTGCCTTATCTGGATGCTCCTCCCTGCAAAATGACTATATAGTTCATTGAGAAACTGCTGTTCCAGACCGTGAACTCATGTCTTTGTGCACATGGACAATCATTCTCTCTTTCCCTCCAGGGCCCGGAATAAAGATGGGGGGGGGGGGGGGGGCAGAAACCAGGATGACAACTACATTCTGCACACCAAGGTCTAGGCCATAAGCATATAACCAAAGAAATCACAGCTAAGTCATACACCATGGAAACAGGCCCTTTGGCACAACTCGTCCATGCTGACTAGGATTCCTAAGCTAAACTAGTCCTGTTTGCCTGCACTTGGCCCATATCCATCTAAACCTTTCCTATCCAGGGTCCCAAGCACAGACTCCTGGGTAACTTCACGGCAAATCTTTCTTCAGACAGAAAAATAATCAACCACTGTTTGCTGTCAGTCAATCTTGCATTCTTTAAATTGTATCTGTCCTTTTTATTCCAGGAGCTATAAACTTTGTTCAGTCTGTTGAGACATTTTTTAAATCAAGTGTCCTTGTTAACATTCTTGTCACCATTAAAACTCCACCCAGCTAAACAATTTGTCCTTAACAAACCCATAATGGGTTTTCTTAAATAAGCCAAATTCACCCAAGTGATTTTGTCCTGAATTCGTGTTTCTGGAGGCTTCCCCAACGTTGAACAGCCTGTAGTTGTTGGGCTCAACTTTACATGTTTTATCAGCAGTGAAACAACATTTGCAATTCTCAAGTCCTCTGTCTTCACCCCAGAGTCTAAAGCAGGCATGACAATTATGACTAATGCCTCCATAATTTCCACTCTTCCCATAACATCCATGAATGCACGTGCCTTGCCTACACCCACTGAGTACAGAAAGCTTATCCAAGATTGTACCAATTTTAAAATTCTTATTTCTAGCCTGTCTCCTCACATCATAGTAGCACGTCCTTCCTTGATAAAGTCAGAGACAAAATATTTAATTAGTCAGCTGTGTACATTTTGGTGCCTATATTGGTTCTGATGTCTGATTTTAGCATCTACTGAAAACACTGGGATTCCCCTCTTTATTTACAGAGGAAGTTTCAAGTAACCACAAACCTTCAGGTGAACATATATTTTATGACATCACCTCTTAACAGCATCGTTCGAACCTGAAGATGTCAGTTTGCTCTGGATCTTATCAAAGGAAATATTTTCTCTAAAAAGATTCAACAACCTGAAATCAGACATCCCAACTGAACAGTGCTTTCACGCCAGACCGATTAACATCTAGAGTCAAAACCATCAACTCACTTGAGTGGCTACTGGAAAGCCAGCAGTCTACATAACCATTGGTCATTTGCGAACTCAGAACTTGAGCAGTGCTTAAAACAATAGCCTGGTGTGGACTGGAAGTTGCATTTTAAATTACAGGGCCATTTCTTGCAGATAAAAAGAACACACGCATATACAGCACCTATTTCAACTCAACGAAATAGGTGACAGCCACTCAGTGGCTGATTTATCAGGACAGAGCACAGACCATAGTAAACCTTGGTTTAAAATTTAAATCAAAGCCTGGCAGTTCACTGCCAATCATCATTAACTGGCACATTCTTCACCAGAGTCTCCTGCCAAACAATCGGTAATCTCCTCTCACACAGAAATACTCAAGTTGGTTTGTTTCTGCAAATTGAAAGGTAAAAATCTTGAACAAAAAAGGGTTTCTGCAGCAACACAGGACATCCGATTAAAATTTACTCTCTCTGTTACACAGGAGCTGTTCTCCAGACACAAGCACTTTCAAGGTTCAAACGACCATTTTTTCCACTTGAACCAGTGCTTGCAATGGTCACCCAGAGTAACAATGCTTTGTCATGAAGACATTCTGACTCACCTTTCAGACAATTGTTAAATCGCCTCATTCGAATAGGTTATGACAACTCTGGAGCTGGTGAGACTCGAACCTAGGCCTCCTAACACAGAGACTGGAACACTACCACTGTGCCACAAGATCCTAAAAAGGTAAATCAGGCAATTCCTCTTGATGGTGGCAATAGCAATTCACAATGATGTTTCTACCTGATTTTGAATAAGGGCCCTATCACCTGTCAAGTGAGTGGGATAACCAACATCACACCAGAGAACACCCTGGCCTCCTTTTGATCTGTCCTGCAGATTTCTATTGAATTAATTGCTATTTTAAGGTCACCATGCACCACTGAAATTAACAGAGCCTAAAAACCAAATCTTGCAACTTTAAAAATGTGGTGCGCAACACATGGAATACTATCTCATAGGGAAAGACACTTGGATTGGTTACTAACAATATTGGAACACAAACAAAAACCCATGAAGTGCTGTGCTGCCCATTCATCCTCAGCTATTGCTGGAGATCAGGACAGCAGAGATCAATTCCAACAACTGTACCTTACCCTTACAGCGTGCATCTGTGTAGTTCAGAACATGCCCAACTAAACTGACTAGTTATAATGCTCAGATGCCAAAAATTACTTAATAACTTGAAGTGCACTCGAGTTTGCAAGTAGTGCTCTAGGGAAAAAGATGTGCTTGAGGTTTCGCGGTCCTCCAGGCAAGTCTTGAATTCCCAGTATTCAGGAGTGACATTGAGTAGAACCAGATACATCTCCCTTATTTCTGCCCTGAATATGCTTCAGTCAAAACCCACAAGTGGCCTTTCTTCAACATCTCTTCCTCACTCCCCACCTGCCAGTTAAGGACCATGTTGCATGAAAAAGATCGTGCATTAGGTCCTTTAAAAATTTATTTATGGAACGTGGGCACAGTTGAATGGCCAGCGTCGACTGCCTGTCCCTAGTTGCCCTGGAAAAGGTCCCTTCTTGAATCGCTGCAGTCCACCTGCTACGGGTTGATCCACAATGTCCTCAGGGAACGAATTCCAGGATTTTGACCCAGTGACAGTGAAGGAACAGTGATATACTTCCAAGTCAGGATGCCAAGTGCCTTGGAGGTGAACTTGCAAAAAGTGGTGTTCCTACCTATCTGCTGCCCTTGTCCTTCTAGATAGAAGTGGCTGAGAGTTTGTAAGGCGGTGAATGAGGGTCTTTGGTGAATTTCTGCAGTGCGCCTTGTAGATAGTACACACGCCTGCGATTTGAGTGTCAGTGGAGGGAGTGGATTCGGTGCCAATCAAACATTCTGCTTTGATGGGTAGGGGGTGTCATCAATTATTAAAACACTATAAGCCTAAGATTAGAGTACAGGATGAGCACAGCCAGCATCACTTCCCATTGGTGTAAAATAACTGAGATATTCACATTAACCCTGAAACTACGTCAATCTTCCTGAACACCTGCAGCAAAATCTCAATTTGTCATGAGAGCAGAGCTTCTTTCAACTTATCCTCCCCCAGGTCGAACTCTGCACAAGTCCTTTTTCCACATCTATTGAGTCGACAAAATCCACTGCTAACTCCCTCACCCTTTATTGCGCCCAATAAATATATGCTCTTGCACCTCTTCTCCTCCCCTGCTCCAATATTAGCTAGCATTGCAAATGCCCGATTCCCACCTCCCAACAGTATTCCAGTTTCAGCACTGACCCTCCAAAAGCATCATGTCTAAAAACAAATTACTGGCACAACTCAGCAGTCAGGGCAACATCAGTGGGAAGAAAGGCAAATCAATGTTGTGAGACTCTTCAATCAGAACACCTGAGTTTCACCAGCAATTTCCAATTTTGGTTCAAATGCCCAACAGCGGCAGTTCATATATTAAAGAGTCGAGAAACCTGGGGTGTCCACATCAGATCCTGCAACAAACCCAATTTGCCCATCCATGCTAACATTCAGTTTTTGAAGGCACAAAACCAATACTCCTAACTTCCACTCTGAGCTTTCTCCCGTATAACGCTGATCTCCCAAATGTCCAACATGAGTATTCCACCCCTTCTTCACCCAGAACTGGTCACCAGGCCTTAAGGCATCATGGGCAGACTGGAATTGCCTCCCTCCCTCATGCCAGCTGAGCAACCACAGCATCCTCATGTTTAACAACCATGCACCCCCACCACTTTTCTCCCAAAGAAGCGGGTCACCACAAGATGTCTTCTTCATGGAGGACCATCAAAGTACAATACTCAATAGATGTCCAATATAAAATGTCATTATAGAAGTTCAGTGACAGTTCAGCTCCTTCACCATAGACTGAACACTACAGAAAGATAGTGTGAGGTACAATGAATCCCAACCCAATCTAGTCCCATCTGCCAGCACCTGGCCAAGATCCCTCTAACCCCTTCCTATTTATACACCCATCCAGATGCCTTTTAAATGTTGTAATGTACCAAGCCTCCACACTTCCTCTGGCAGCTCACTGCATACATGTGCACCCTCTGCGTGAAAAAGTTGCCCCTTAGATATCTTTAATATCTTTCCCCTCTCACCCTACACCTATGCCCTCTAGTTCTGGACTCCCCCACCCCAAGGAGGAGACTTTGTCTATTTACCCTATCCACCCCCCTCATGATTTTATAAACCTTTATAAAGGTCACCCCTCAGCCTTCGACACTCCAGGGAAAACAGCTACAGCCTATCCAACCTCAGTTGGACTGAAGGGTCTGTTTCCATGCTGTACATCTCTACAACTCTATGACTTCTATACTGCACTGCCACTCACCTATTCAAATAGGTTCATCGAGTCACAGAGAGCCTTTGGTTCAACTCGCCCATGCCAACCAGATATCTGAACCTGATCGAGTCCCGTTTGCAAGCATTTGGCCCACATCCCTCGAAAGCCTTCCTATTGCTCCACTTTAAAAGTATTTCTGTGCATTGGCAGTTGACAAAGAGGTGGAAACAACTGTGTACAAAGAAAGCTCTTCACGCTTAACCTGCCCTTTACACACACACATTTCTCTATGCCCAGTCAGCACAACTCCACTCCCATTGGCCCAGTTCCAATCTAAAGTCACCAGAGAAAGGGAACAAACACCACAACCAAACCGAATCTGGCACAAGGTATATTTGCACAGAAACAAGGTCAACTTATTTTAGGAGGGGTATTGATAATGCAGCACTGATAAGAAAGAGACATGAAAAAGCAGTCATTTTGAGATGCAGCTATCAGCACAATCACTGCAGTGATTTTAACACTGGACAAAGACAGGACCAATTGCAGGAAACTTCAAAAACTAACTATGGTGCATTCACTACAATATAGAAAAAGTACACTTCAATCACGTTAGATATACTGCCTGAAGTGGCGCAATGAAAATTTCACAAATACTGATAATACTATGAATTTGAACAGCAAGACTGAAACAGTGACTGTCAAATGGAAACTCCACCCACAAATCAGTCACTTCAATTTGTCACAAAACTTAAAAGGACAGTTGAACAAATCAGTCAGATTCGCATGGTTCATTTTTTTAGCTATAGTTTTTAAAAGCACAAGAGGACTCGGGCACCATTCTACACTGACACCCTGATCAGTAAAATTCATTTTACTGCACTTTTTAAAAAGAGCCTGAACCATGAGGCAAACTGAAATAAGAGCAAACCATCCACATAAAGGCAGCTACAATAACCACAGAGCTCATTCTGCAAGTTTCCTGCTGCCACAAAGGGGACAGAGATCAGGACGTGGGCAGCAGGGCTGGCACCATCCCATGCCAAACCATTTATGTCTTGATTGTGAAACTGGGAGCGCACGTTCTTGCAGATTGCAAGTATTTCCAGAATCTGCCTTGTAATAATGTTCAATGAGAACAACAACTCTTCACACAAAATAAAACAAGACAGCTTTCAGTGAAATGAACCCAATTCCTGACAACACCAGAAAGAACTAAATACTTGGCCGGAATTATTTTTGTTTGAAGCGCTAATCGTTAGCTCATCCCCACCCCCCCCCCAAATATAAAACGCTGTAAAAAGCGGGCCGTGCTGCTGTTTTTGATGGGAAGGTGAAGTTGCGGCCTCCCCCCGCTTCCCGACCGATTCGAGGGAAAGGGCCGCTCTATATCGAGGTGAAGGCGAGCCCAATGACCTCCAGTGCCAGCCCGTCCCCCGGACTGCAGCGGGGCCGCCCAATTCACCCAGCCCGCGCCCTGCAGCTGCTGCTGCTGCTGCTTCCCTTCCCACCAGCATCACCCGCGGGAGGCTCTTCCCTCAGGTCGAGCCGGCCCCAGCCGGCGTTCCGCCACCTCCCACCCCAGGCCCAGCGGCTCCGCACGTTGCAGCCCCCCCGACCTTGGGCTCAGCGGCTTAGGGTGACCCCCAGGAGGACACGGCGGCGGCGTCAGAGCAGCCGGGGCTGGCGGGCGGGCGGGCTCGGTGCGGCGGCTCCAGAGGGGAGAGAAAAAGCCGCAGAGAGACGGGGAGGGGGAATAGAGCAGCGGCATCAATCCGGAGCCCGGAGCCACCGCATTCACACAGGCCCCAGCCGGGGCGCTAACTCACCCGGGGGTGGGGGGGGGGGACAAGGCTGAGTGGTCCCGGGTCCGGGTCCCTCTCTCGGTCTATGGGTCTCTCTCACAGGCTCCAGGCTCCACCGCCGGCCCACGTGCTCCCACCTCCCACCGCAAACTGATACATTCAACGGCTCTCGCGAGATCTCAGGCCCGGACACGCCCCTCCCACCGCGCTGCGCTGACGGCGCATGCGCAGAACCCGCCCCGCCCACAGCGCCGTTGCGTAACCCTGGAATGCCCGCCCAAACCCAAACGCCATTGCTCCGCCCAGACCTTACGTCAGCCGCCTCGGACCAGCCCACAAGCTGCACACTGGCCACGACCCTCCTCCTAGCCCCGCCCACTGTCATTTGCTCCTCCGGGTCATTTAAACCCTCCGCCCCAAAGGCCCCGCCCATTATCCATACGTCACTGGCCCCGCCCCTGCCAGAAATCAACCCTCCCCAGCGCTGGAGAAGGCCATTCAGCCCATCGTGCCACATTTCAAAGGGACAAGGTTCCAAACTCCTGCCTTCCTGTCCACGCCCTTGCCCCATGTCTATCAAAACAGCATCCAATGGTCTCTTGAATGCCTCCATTGAACTTGCCTCCACCACATTTCCAGGCGTTGCATTACAACCCACTCAATATCTTGTTACCTTCTTCATCATTGTCCAGGAGCTAATCAGTCCACGTTTCCCATTCGGTTGATCTGTTATCTGACAGAGTTTCACTTTCAGATTCAGGTCAATAGTTACTTCTTGGAAGCAGTTGTTCTAAACTCCCTAAGAATTTTGTCAACCGACGTTTGGTAATTTCCTGGTGGAGAGATCACCAACCTTTGGGACACAAGTCAAACTCACCTTGGGTGGTTTCCCCTCACATTCCACCACAACCCACTGGCTCCTCCTTCACCGCCGCTCCCTCACCACCAGACGCCTGGAGGAAGAACGCCTCATCTTCCGCCTCGGAACACTTCAACCCCAGGGCATCAATGTGGACTTCAACAGTTTCCTCATTTCCCCTTCCCCCACCTCACCCTAGTTCCAAACTTCCAGCTCAGCACTGTCCCCATGACTTGTCCGGACTTGTCCTACCAGCCTATCTTCTTTTCCACCTATCCACTCCACCATCCCCCCCGACCTATCACCTTCATCCCCTCCCCCACTCACCCATTGTACTCTATGCTACTTTCTCCCCACCCCCACCCTCCTCTAGCTTATCTCTCCACACTTCAGGCTCACTGCCTTTATTCCTGATGAAGGGCTTTTGCCCGAAACGTCGATTTCACTGCTCGTTGGATGCTGCCTGAACTGCTGTGCTCTTCCAGCACCACTAATCCAGAAGCTGGTTTCCAGCATCTACAGTCATTGTTTTTACCTCACTGGCTCTAAGGTCAACCTCAATTCCCGAGTTAAAATCACTTTATCTGAATCACCAGAGGTCAGTGTACAGGTATGCCAAGCAGTTGAAAAGTGTGATGAAGGGCTGATGCTTGAACCATCGATTCTCCTGCTCTTTGGATGCTGCCTGACCTGCTGTGCTTTTCCAACGCCACACTTTTCGTTTCTGATCTCCAGCATCTGCAGTCATCACTTTCTTCCATAGTAGGTAGGACTACTATGCTACTTCTATAGTAAGTAGGTTGGAAGGCAAATGGAATGTTGGCCTTTATTGCAAAGAGGTTACAATATGGAATGAGGAAGGTCTTGTTGCAGTTGTACAGGCTATTGGCGATACTGCATCTGGAGTTTCTGTACAGTGTTGATCTCGTCACATCTGAAGGGATATAGTTGCGTTGGAAACAAGTTAGAGAACATTCATTAAATTTGTTCTTGGAATGAAGGGTTCATCATAGAAACAGTTGGGCAACTGGAGCCATATTCATTGACGTTTCGAAGAATTTCAAATTTATTGGAACGTATAAGATTCAAATGGGTTGACAAGATAGATGCTGAGGAGCAGGGTACAATTTCAAAATAAGAGAGTACTTTAAGGCAAATATGAGGAGGAAGGAAGTCTGGAGAAAGGTACAGTGGTTTTTGCTGAGGGTCATCCCGAGCAGCTCCATGACCCAGGACTCTGCTGTGTGGTCTGCCCGAAACCTGTTGGTCTCCCAGAGCAAGGTGTTGATCCTGACCAACTGTTGCAGACTGGCACATTCCGAGGTCCAGGAGCACGTGCTGAGGGACCACTAAAGCCTGGGGTAGCTGCTGCCAAGGGACAGTGGGGAAAGACCAATCTCGAAGATCTTTCTGCTGAGGTTAAATGGGGGTCTGTTCAGTTATCAGACCCTCCCATTGCCTCAAATGCATTAAAACCGTCTTACACAATATGAAATGCCGTTGGTTTGTTTACTTGATAGAGTCAAATTCCAATGTTTGTTTGTTTCTTCATTTGCTACTGTACAGAACTGAACTGCTTTAGTGACTGTGTATGCATATAAAGATATGAACAAAGTATATTTTTGTAATATGTAAAATATGAGGAGGAGTTTTATTTTCTCTCGGTGGAAGCTAGTCTTCGCAATTCTCTTCAACATGGAACAGGGGAAGCTGGCTCATTAAACTATTCAAATCTTGTCTCGGGCAGAATTTGGATTGACAAAGAAATTTAGGATGATGGGAGGCAGGCAAGATAGTGGAGTGAAGCTACAATCAGATGAGCCATGGTTTATTCAATGATGGAATAGGCTTGAGGGGCTGAATGGGCCCACACCACCATCAATCTCTAATGTTGTTTCAACAAATCAGCTACAGTTGAGCACTTAACAGTACTTTTAGTTACTCTGCTATCGACAAATTCTTTTCTTACTTTTTTGCAAAGATCTGCATAATTTGCATAAAATACATAAGTCTCTCAGCTTCCATCTGAAGTTTTTTTTTCGATTAATGGCATTTGCTGCCTATCCTATTTTTTCAAACTGCTAAATAATTTGGCCAAAATCTATGGTGTACTTTAAGACTCTGTTAGAACTGCCAAGTTTCAGAAATCAATTTCAGCAAAATAATTGAAACCTGAAAGGGTTCAGAAAACATTTACAAGGATGTTGCCAGGGTTGGAGTATTTGAGCTACAGGGAGAGGCTGAACAGGCTGGGGCTGTTTTACCTGGAGCGTCGGAGGCTGAGGGGTGACCTTATAGAGGTTTACAAAATTATGAGGGGCATGGAAAGGGTAAATAGACAAGGTCTTTTCCCTGGGGTGGGGGAGTCCAGAACTAGAGGGCATAGGTTTAGGGTGAGAGGGGAAAGATATAAAAGAGACCTAAGGGGCAACTTTTTCACACAGAGGGTGGTGAGTGTATGGAATGAGCTGCCAGGGGAAGTGGTGGACGTTAGCATTTAAAGCATTTAAATTAAAGCATTTAAAAGGCATCTGGATGGGTATATGAGTAGGAAGGGTTTAGAGGGATATGGGCCGGGTGCTGGCAGGTGGGACTAGATTAGATAAGGATATCTGGTCGCCCATGGATAAGTTGGACTGAGGGGCCTGTTTCCATGTTGTACATGTCTATGACTCTAATTGAATGCTAAAAGTTTGAATGATGTGTATAGACCTTCAACAAGAAAAACACACCAATTTAGTTTTATAAAGACACTTTCTGAAGAGAGTTTTACAGCTTCTTAAGAAAAGAGAGATTGTGGTCACCGTGTCATCAGAAAATAATATTCATTGTAACATGATCACTACATTTAAAACATTGCACATCTTCAGGGCGGCACGGTGGCTCAGTGGTTAGCACTGCGGCCTCACAGCACCAGGGTCCCAGGTTCGATTCCAGCCTCGGGCGACTGTCTGTGAGGAGTTTGCACATTCTCCCCGTATCTGCGTGGGTTTCCTCCAGGTGCTCTGGTTTCCTCCCATGGTTGAAAGTTGTGCAGGTCAGGTGAATTGGCCACACTAAATTGCCCACAGCGTTAGGTGCATTAGTCAGAGGGAAATGGGTCTGGATGGGTTACTCTTCGGAGGGTCGGTGTGGACTTATTGGGCCGAAGGGCCTGTTTCCACACTGTAGGGAATCTAATCTAATTTTGTCCTGGACATGAGGACAATGTCTTCCTCAAAAACATTTAAATTACAAAACTATTAAGTCATGTAATGTTAGATTAGCGATAATGTGACTGACTGGTAATCCAGACGCCCCAGATCTGAGTTCTGAAGAAGAGTCACCCTGAACCCTGTTTCTGTCTCCACAGATGCTGCCACACATGCTGTGCTCTTCCAACTCTTTCTGTTTTTGTTTCGGATGTCCAGCACCTGCAACACTTTATCTTTACCTTAATGCTCCAGGGATATGGGTTCAAATCCCACAAGGGATCCCATGTTTTATTAATTCTCACGTCTGTGGTCAGCAAAGTTAAGGAAAGAATTCTGAGGGATAGGATTTATGACTATTTGGCAAAGCATAGCATGATTAAAGGCAGTCAGCGTGGCTTTGTGAGGGCAGGTCATGCCTCGCAAATCTTATTGAGTACTTTGAGGAGGTGACAGGACAGGTCGACGAAGGTCGAGCAGTGGATGTGGTATATATGGACTTCAGCAAGGCATTTGATAAGGTTCCCCATGGTAGGCTCATTAATAAAGTCAGGAAGTATGGGATACAGGGAGATTTGGCTATCTGGATTCAGAATTGGCTGGCTGACAGAAGGCAGAGAGTGGTTGTAGATGGAAAGTATTCTACCTGGAGGTCAGTATTGAGTGGGGTTCTGCAGGGCTCTGTTCTTGGGCCTCTGGTCTCTGTAGTTTTTATAAATGTCTTGGATGAGAAGGTTGAGGGGTGGTATAGTAAATATGCAGATGACACAAAGGTTGGAGGTGTCGTTGATAGTATAGAGGGCTACTGCAGGCTGCAGCGCAACATAGACAGAATGCAGAGCTGGGCTGAGAAATGGCAGATGGAGTTCAACCTGGATAAATGTGAAGTGATGCATTTTGGAAGGTCGAAGTCAAATGCTGAATATAGGATTAAAGACAGGATTCTTGGCAGTGTGCAGGAACAGAGGGATCTGGGTGTACAGGTACATAGATCCCTCAAAGTTGCCACCCAAGTGGATAGGGTTGTTAAGAAAACTTATAGATTGAGTTTAAGAGCCATGAGGTTTTGCTACAGCTCTACAAGTCCCTGGTGAGACTGCACTTGGAATATTGTGTCCAGTCCTGGTCACCCTACTATAGGAAAGATACAGAGGTTTTGGAGAAGGTACAAAGAAGGTTTCCCAGGATGCTGCCTGGACTGGAGGGCTTGCCTTATGAAGAACATTTGAATAAGCTCGGACTTTTCTCTCTGGAGAGAAGGAGGAAGAGAGGAGACCTGATCGAGGTGTACAAGATAATGAGAGGAATAGATAGAGTCAATAGCTAGAGACTTTTCCCCAGGGCAGGATTGACTGGTATGTGGAGTCATAGTTTGAAGATATTAGGAGGAAGGAATAAAGGAGATGTCAGAGGTAGGTTCTTTACGCAGAGAGTTGTGAATGCATGGAATGCGTTGCCAGCGGTGGTGGTGGAAGCAGAGTCATTGGGGACATTTAAGTGACTGCTGGGCATGCTCATGGAAAGCAGTGAGTTGAGGGGTGCGTAGATTAAGTTACTATATTTTACATTAGGATTAAACCTCGGCACAACATTGTGGGCCAAAGGGCCTGTTCTGTGCTGTACTCTAAACTCTGGAATGGAAAGCTAGTTTCAGTGATGGTGCCGGTGAAATCATCATCAATTGTTGTAAAACCCATCTGGCTCACCACAGGAAAGGAAACCTCCTGTCTATTAGTCAGCCTGGCCCACACGTGACTCCAGAATGACTGAGCAAGCCACCTAATTCAAGGTCAATAAGGGATGGACAATAAATGATGGCCTTACCATGCTGCCCACAACTTTTAAAAAAATCTCCCAAATTTTGGTAAATGGATCAAGGTGCTCCATCTAGTGTTGAACATGTGTAATTGTACACACATAGCTAAACAGAAAGTCAAGCAGAGGACTTTTTTTTAAAACTCATTTTCCAATCAACCTGGTCAGAGATGTTACCACACACCTCTGGAGCAGGTGGGACTTGAACCCTGGTCTCCTGGCCTAGTGGCAACACACTACCCCTGCGCTATAAGGACGATTTAAATAAATTGTTGCTTGTGTGTTAGTGACGAAAACAATGTCATTGACAAATTCGGGTCTGTGCAGCATTAGTTAATTTCAGCTCCCAGCTGGAATGTGAGCAGCATGACTTCAGATCAGGTCAGTACCTGACTTGGTAGTGAAACTCGAATCCACCTGAAGTCCCACATAACCCTGTATTTCCCATGGCCAATCCACCTAACCTGCACATCTTTGGATTGTGCTAAGAAACCCAGAGGAAACCCACACAGGCATGGAGAGAATGTACAAACTTCTGTGTGTGGAACCGCAGGAGATGGGGAAGCTGTGAAATGAGTATTTTGCATCAATACCTGAGAAGAAGGATATAGAAGCTAGAGAACATGGGGAAATAAATAATGACATCTTGAAAACCATCCATATTATCGAGGAGGTGGTGCAGGATATCTTAAAATGCAACTCGGTGGATAAATCCCCAGGGCCTGATCAGGTGTACCCTAGAAGTCTGTGGGAAGCTAGAGAAGTGATTGCTTACCCCTTGCTGAGATATTTGTATCATTGATAGCCACAGGTGAAGCGCTTGGAAGACTGGAGGTTGGCTAACGTGGTGCCACTGTTTGAGAAAGATGGTAAGGGCCAGCCAGGGAACTGTAGACGTCAGTGATGGGCAAGTTGTTGAAAGGAATCTAGAAAGGCAGGATTTACATGTATTTGGAAAGGCAAGGACTGATTAGATTAGATTAGATTAAATTAGATTACTTACAGTGTGGAAACAGGCCCTTCGGCCCAACAAGTCCACACCAACCCTCCGAAGAGCCACCAACCCAGATCCATTGCCCTACATTTACCCCTTCACCTAACACTACAGGCAATTCAACATGGCCAATTCACCTAACCGGCACATTCTTGGGCTGTGGGAGGAAACTGGAGTACCCAGAGGAAACCCACGCAGACATGGGGAGAATGTGCAAACTCCAACACAGACAGTTGCCTGGGGCGGGAATTGAACCTGGGTCTCTGGCGCTGTGAAGCAGCAGTGCTAACCACAATTAGGGATAGTCCACATGAGATTGTGTGCGAGAAATAGTGTCTCACAAACTTGATTAAGTTTTTTGAAGAAGTAACAAAGAGAATTGGTGAAGGCAGAGTGGTGTGCGTGATCCATGTGGAATTTAATAACGCATTTGACAAGGTTCCTTTTGATAGACTGGTTAGCAAGGTTCGATCACATCAGAGATAACTACCCATTTGGATACAGAACTGGCTCAAAGGTAGAAGACAGACAGTGGTGTTGGAGGTTGTTTTTCAGACTGGAGGCCTGTGACCAGTGGAGTGCCACAAGGATTGGTGTTGGGTCCACAGCTTTTTGGCATTTATATAAATGATTTGTATGTGAAGATATGGTATGGTTGGTAACTTTGCAGATGAGACCTAAATTGGAGGTGTGGTGGATAGCGAAAAAGGTTACCTCAGATTACAATGGGATCTTGATCAGTTGGGCCAATGGGCTGAGGAATGGCAGATGGAGTTTAAGTAAATGTGAGGTGCTGCATTTTGGAAAAGCAAATCAGGGCAGGACTTAAACAGTCAAAGATTAGATCCTAGGGAGCATTGGTGAACAAAGAGACCTTGGAGAGCAGGTTCATAGTTCCTTGAAAGTGTAGTCTCAGGTAGACAGGGTAGTGAAGGAAGTGTTTGGTATGATTGTTTTTATTGGTCAGTGCATTGAGTTGGGAGGTCATGTTACGGCTGTACAGGACATTGGTTAGGCCACTTTTGGAATACTGTGTGCAATTCTGGTCTCCTTTCTATAGGAAGGATGATGTGAAACTTAAAAGAGTTCAGAAAAGATTTACATGGATGTTGCCAGGGTTGGATGGTTTGAGCTACAGGGAGAAGTTGTATAGGCTGGGACTATTTTCCCTGGAGTGTCAGAGGCTGAGGAGTGAACTTATTGAAGTGTAAAAATCATGAGGAGCATGGATAGGATAAATAGACAATATCTTTTCCCTAGGGTGGGGGAGATCAAAACTAGAGGGCATAGGTTTAAGGTGAGAGGGAAAAGATGTACAAGGGACTTAAGGGACAACTTTTTCACACAGAGGGTGGTGCATGTATGGAATGAGCTGCCACAGTAAGTGGTGGGGACTGGGACAATAACTTCATTTAAAAGGCATCTGGATGGGTATATGAATAGGAAGGGTTTAGTGGGATATGGACCACATGCTGGCAAATGGGACGACTTTGTGTTTGCAGACCTGGAGCACTGGCCACCAGCCGCATTACTCAGTATCAGAGGGTGATGAGAACAGATGGAATTGTGTCTATTCTGAAAGTAAATGCCTTTAAGCAGCAGTAGTTGTGATGCAAACTGGGGAATGTGTGCAAGTTTAGATATTGGGAATATGGATGCAAAGTACTTAACCTTTAGAATTTTAAAATTATTTACCTTTTCATTTGCTTTTGTGGAGTACAAATCTGGACTCAAAGATCAGTTAGGTCAAAACTCACAAAACAATATGCTTATCATGTTGTAAAGGAACCTCATGGCTGCTAACGGTTATAGAATTCCATGGAAACTACTGCAGCCTCAGAATCTCATCTCTACAGCCTCAGACTCCTTCTCTGAGGAAGGGTGTGCTGGCCATGGAGGGAGTCCTGTGAAGATTTCTCAGACTGATGCCTGGGATTGCTGAACTAATGCATGAAGAAAGGCTGGATCAGTTAGGATTACATTCACTGGAATGGAGATGAATGAGGTGGATCTCATAGAAAACTCTAAAGTTCTAATAGGACAAGACTGAGTTGGATGATTAACCACTGGTCATATTGAATGGCAGAATAGGCTTGAAGGGATGAATGGCCTAGTCCTGCCCTTTATTTGTTGTTTTCCTATCTTGTGACTCAAGGCCCTGTTGTAACCTATCAAGCAGGGCCTCAATTTCTCATTTCCATCTTGTATAAAACAATTTTTACAGAAACTCCTGCTATTTGTTGCCACTACCTGAAGGCGCGGATTTCATGTGTTGAGTGATGATTGTGTTTTTTAGCTTGGCCAACAAACGCTGACATATTATCACATGAGCAGTGTACATGGGTCAGTATGCTCAATTGCTTTATACATTTTTCCAATTTTTAAGCCTGTACAACATTATTGCTATGTTTGTAAAATAATTGTGAACAGAATTACTGACGTTAACATTTCATAACTGCGTGGAGTTCAGCTCTTCCTTGTATTTCATGTTTTAGCTTCTGTCCCCATGCTCAAGTCCAACAATTGTCCAAGTTCTGAAACAAATACACCATTCAGTCCATCAAGCCATTGCTGGGCTTTTGTAACACTGCTATTCATTCTTTTACAGGGATCGGTTAATTTTGCAATGGCATACCGGTAATGTCACTGAGTCCAGAACTTCAGCTTAATATCCCAGGTACATGGGTTCACACTAGGGATTCCATGCAGAGGGGGACAGAGGTGCAGTAAGGCAGGTTTACAGCAAGAGTCGATTCTACAGAGCGAGAGATGAGTTGGAGAGGAGAGGTGTTGACTGAAACACTGATCAGCAGCAGCGGCAGAAGAAATGTTACAAACTACAATGTAACACGAGTTCAGGGAAGTAACTGAATGGTGAGTGGCATTGGTGAATATTTCCAATCTTGATTTGATTTATTATTGTCTCAATTTCCTAGGTACAGCAAAAAGGTTTGTTTTGTGTGTAGTACAACGTGCATTAGTCATTATTTGGAGATGCCGGTGTTGGACTGGGGTGTACAAAGTTAAAAATCACAAACCACCAGGTTACAGTCCAACAGGTTTAATTGGAAGCACCAGCCTTCGGAGCGACGCTCCTTCATCAGGTGGTTGTGGACCAGAGCTCTGAAAGGTCGTGCTTCCAATTAAACCTGTTGGACTATAACCTGGTGTTGTGTGATTTTTAACAAAGTGCATTAGGGTAATTGAACAGAGCGAGGAATATAACATCACAACTGTAGAGAAGGTGCACAGAGAGCGAGATCAACATTAAATTTAAAATCTGAGATGTCCATTTTAAACTCTAAAAGAGCAGAAAAGAAACTGTTCTTGAATCTATTTGTATGTGTATTCAGATTTTTATATCATCTGCTCGAGGGGAAAAAAAGTTTTTTTTTGCATTTTTGCTCAGTTTGCATTTTTCAAACAGCTAGTGGGTACAGGATTGATACAGGTGTAAACAAATTAATGATCATGAATTGTAAGGAGCATGGATATTATAGCA
The DNA here is from genome assembly GCF_047496795.1 of Chiloscyllium punctatum. NCBI lineage: Eukaryota > Metazoa > Chordata > Chondrichthyes > Orectolobiformes > Hemiscylliidae > Chiloscyllium > Chiloscyllium punctatum. The sequence goes on along the minus strand of NC_092757.1, from coordinate 84,557,582 downwards.
ATTAATTAAGTCCAAAGTCAAACAACAGACTTCATCACTTCACCTGACGAAGGAGCAACACGCTGAAAGCCTGCAATTTAAAATAAACCTGGTGTTGTTTGACTTCTGACTCTGTACACCCCAGTACCTTCACATGAAGAGTGATTAATAAATAAGATAACAGTAGGACAGTTACTGCATTGGAAGCTACAAGACACTAATGTGATCCAGGGTGAACACATCTGGAGTGTGTTTACAGCATGAAGAACACTGAACCAAGTTGAGAAGCTGGAATCTGAGCTGCAGACTCTGACCCAGAACAAGGAGGGGGAATAGCTTACTGGGCACTCCTCTCACAGGGGGTGGACGGGGGCACGATCCTCAGATCTAGTAATTCAAATGCAGTCTGTGACCACAGACAGGAGACTGTGACTGACTGCAAATGGGGCAGGTAGGCAGATGCTGGAGGACAGTTTGACAATTGTACGTTCCTGTCAGGAACCTACAATTGTCAAACAGTTATAAGCTGTACAGGTGAGAGTGGGAATGACTGGGAGAATGAGCCAGCACCTTGCTAAAATAGAGAGGGGAAGCAGGAATATAGTTGTGGTTCAGGGACAATATAATTCAGGGGATAGACACCATTCTCTCCAGCCATGAGGGTGTATCCCTGTGCTTACCCCAGTCAAGATCAACAGCTGAAGAGAAACTTCAATTGAGGGGGTCGAAGTGAGTTGTGATCCTATTCAGCATCACTAATATGGATAGGACCGGAGAAGAGATTCTTCCGAAAGAATTTAAACAGTTAACAAAATAATTAAAAAGCAAAACCTCCAATAACTGTGGATGTAGGAGTTATTTTTTGCTTGCTGCAGCCAGGATCTTGGTGCATCCAAATTCATGATTCAAATATGCACAAACTGAAAAATGAGTAAAACACAAGTTCAAGAATAAAGAAAAGCTCACCTTTATTTATTTGATGATTCATTTAATATGGCACAAAGTGGTAACAAAGCAAGTGACACATGTTGGTGTGGGCATGATGGGCTGAATGGCCTTCTTTGGCACAATGATAATTTGGAATTGCAGACCACTGTGTGAGAACCTCCCTTGCTCCAATGTTTAGCAAGTTTAGAAGAAGGAGACGTGATCTCATTGAAACATATGATCCTGAGGAAATGTAATGGGATAGATGCTGAAAGATTGTTTCCCCTTGTGAGGGACACTTGAACTGAGGGATCACAGCTCAAAAATAACCTATTCAAAACGTGATCTCTTTCAGTCTGTGGAATTGTCTTCCCTAGAGAACAGAGGAGATGTGTGGGATCATTAAATAAAATTACAGCAGAGCTTTATAGATTCTTGACGCAGTTGCTCACCAATAAACCACTCAACGACACCCAGTTTCGTTATGTGTTGGACCACTTGGGTCCGGACCACCTTACGGCCTTGATTCAAACATGGACCAAAGGATTGTATTCTCGAGAGGAGGAGGATTGACTGCCCTTAACACCAAGGCAGCATTTAACCAAGCATTGCAGAAAGGACCTTGAGCAAACTGGAATCAACAGGATTTGGGGGGGTGGAAAATAGGTTTGTGCTGATTGGGACATACTAATCACAGGGAAACTGACTATGGTTATTGGAGATCAATTCTTGCAGTCTCAGAACATCTCGGCAGGAGTTCTACAGGGTAGATAATTTAATATACCTGTTTAGAGAGGTTATGCCACACCTCATCTCTGGTGCAAATGGGACTTGAACACATGCCTTCTGATTGAGAGGTAGGGACACTGCCATTATACAAAAGTCCTCTAGTTTCTTAGGATAGAATTCTAAGCCCAAGCACCTTTGAGCTGCTTCGAATAATTGCCTGTGTCATAAGAGTCAGAGATGTGTCACAAGGTTAGAAGTGGAGACATTCTCTGGTAATTGCACAATGTCCAGCATCATTCACCTCTGCAGATACTGAAGCTGCTTGAATCCATTTGCAGTAAAGCTGAACATCATCCAGCGTTGGACCAATGTGCAATATGGTTTTAGTTACCATTTACATGTTACTAATTATACCCATCAAGATACAAATGAATAAACAGCGCAATGAAGATAGAATTGAATAATCTCCCCATGACTTTCAGTAATATTACTATCACCGAATCCAGAACTATTAACCACCGACCAGAAACTCAACTGATGCAGATATAAATATACTGTGGCTACAATAGCATGTCAGTGGTGGGAATTCTGGGCTGGATGACTCACCTCCTGTCTTCTTACTGACAATCCAGTATGCACAAGTCAGGAGTATAGGAGGATACTCTCCATTTGCCTGAATGAGTGCAGTTCCAACAACACAAGAAACTTGACAGCATCCAGGGTAAAGCAGCCCATTTGATTTGAAACCTCTTTCAACACTTTGAACATTTCCTCCCTTTGCCACTGATGCAGTGACTGCAATATGCATCACCCACAAGATGCACTGCAACACCTTTCAAACCTGCAACAATTCCGATCTACTAGAGCAGCAGATACACGGGAGTAACTTGTCCTCTAAACCACGCATCAACCTACCATGGAACTGAAATCCTGAAAGTCCCTTCCACACAGCACTCAGAGTATCCCGATTGCTCAATGCCCAGTGATTCAAGAAAGCAGATCACCAGCATCTTCTCCTGTTAAATTAGGGATGAGTAATAAATGCTGCCTTACCCACATTCCATGAAGAAATTTTCAAAAAAAAAATTCCTCAACTTGATTTACGAACGAGGATTCAGATAAACAATGATTCAAGTTAATCTGCTTTACTGAATTGTGCAAAATACTATGATTTCATTTTAAGCAGATGCTTCAATGAAGTTGGTTTGACAAATGTCCTACAGAATGTTGCAAAAGAAATAGGGAAGGCATCCTTTTAGCAGCACTGAACACCTGACAGTTCAAAAAATATGAGAGCATGGGGCTTCGGATTATGGTCTGAATTTTCTACCTTCCTCTCATCCCCAAACCCTTTGACACCCTTGTCAATCATGGATCTTTTCAACACAGCCTTATCATCAATAATTCTCTCGCTCACAAGTCTCTGGTATCTCCACAGATTTTTATCTAGCGATTAAATATTGGAGTTTATCCGTGCAAAACATGCATTCTACCACTGAGCTGCATTTCTTCCTGAAGGAGGCAGCAGCATACATCTTAGAAGTTTATTTCTCAATAATTCCATTCGGATTAGCATCAGAGGTTCACATACTTTTTTGGTGCTGGACAGTCTTCATGGCGTTAACATCATTTCTTATGGATGGGCCATTGTGTCCAGACACCTAAACCAGCCTCATCTTCGGCCAGGGTGGTCAAAGGAACAGGTTAAGGGTAGACAACATCACTGAAAAGCATGAAGACATTGATATACGTACTAGGAGAGAAAGCTGTTGACTATTCAAGTATAACATTTCCTAATTAAGACACAAACCACTTAGAGGCTCTGTGACTCAACAATGAGTTGTAACATCAACAACTGGAAGAAGGAAACTACAAATTTAAATTCCCCAAGCAACAAAGTACTGCCACTGGGCAATAGCCAGCACAGTAGCTCAGTGGGTAGCACTGCTACCTCACAGCACCAGCAATCCAGGTTCAATTCCAGCCTCAGGTGACTGTCTGTGTGAAGTTTGCACATTTTCCCAGTGTCTGCATGGGTTTCCTCCCATAGTCCAAAGATGTGCAGGTTAGGTGAATTAGCTATGCTAAATTCCCCTTTGTGCTCAGGAGTATTTAGTTAGGTGCATTAGTCAGGAAAAATATGGAATAATAAGGCAGAGGAATGGGTCTGGGTGGGTTCCTCTTTGGAGAGTCAGTATGGACTTGTTGGGCCAAATGGCCTGTTTTCACACTGTCAGGATTCTATGACTTCTTGTGGCTTTTACAACCCTTATCCTGTGATGAGGAGCACTGCAATAGGAGAACTGTTTGCACACACTGCATGTAAATTAAATACAGACCGCGTCAGACAAGGATTCCTGATGAGGGGCTTTTGCCCGAAACATCGACTCTCCTGCTTCTCGGATGCTGCCTGACTTGCTGTGCTTTTCCAGCACCACACTGATCTCCAGCATCTGCAGTACTCACTTTTGTCTAAGGAATATTCATTTCCAGCTTACAAAGGAGAAGAAATAGAAGTCCGAAGATGAGAAAAGCAGTTTTGCCAAAAAGATCAAATCTTATTTTAATGCTGCAGCATCTTTTTTCCTCATCAATTTTGCAAACCTAAAGTAAAGTGGTTCAAGTACAAATGCATTTCATGGGACTGTCTAAGGAGAGATCAAATGAATGATAAACTTGGGGACAGGAGCAAACTTTAACATTTACAGAATTTTAAAGAGCACTCTGATTTTACAAAGTTGTACGCAAGCTGTACATGAAGAACAGGAAAAGAAATACTGTGAATTGACATTGTACTCAAGTGCTAACTGAAAATCAATTAAGACTTGTTTCACAAATATCTGAGGATTCGAGTGATTAGTTTGTCATGTGGTACATGGTGGTGTAGCAAGATTTCGAGGATACAGGTAACTTTGGACCCTTGGTCCCCAAAGGGACCCAACACTCCAAGTTCTCCTCACACTGCTTCAGGATCAACTACGATGCAACAATTCAATTATTCTTTTACAACAGATCAAATCAGGCTGGCAGAGGGTGAAATTATTAGGTCATGGTATCTTCTCATCAGCAACTTGAGCTGCTAGAAACACTTGTGGAAAAAAGGATCAATCTTCTTTTCCTTTTATAGAACAAACACTTTTTAGAATAATCACTGTAAACCTCATACCTCACCAAAATATTGTACAGGAAACAGGTAACAGGTACTGACTAATGTCAATACAGTTGAAATGGTGTCATTATCACTGGGTTTTTTTTGCTTTATTCTTTTATGAGATATGGATATCATTTGCCAGGTCCAACTTTGTGGCCCATCCCGGATGCTTTTGATTTGATTGTGTTACTCAAGCCATTTCAGAGAGCAGTTAAAAGTCAACTATATTGATATTGGTCGAGTCATACGTCAGCTAGATCAGCCAAAGGATGACACGTTTCCTTCCCCAAAGGTTAATTGCGAATCAAGTGGGTTTTTAGGGCAATTGACAGTGGTTATGGTTTATCATTAGGCCAGTTCTTTTATGATTCCAGATTTTACTGGTACAATGACATCAGCACTATGCGAGCACCTCTTGGTTCTACATCAGATTAAAACTTTGAGAAATCATCATGGGACTAAATGTTTAAAACTGTACTTCTTTAGTCAAGGTAATTTAGCCAATGAGATCTGTAAGTAATAGTACACAGTCTTTTCTTTTGTATCTTTTTAATGACATAAAATGCAACGGAAGGGAAGAGAGAAGTTAACATTACTGACACTAGAATAATCAAATTTTGTTATGTTATACATGTACAGCAACTAACTGCTTTACAAAAAGCAAAATAATACAATATATCATCACATGTATTTACAGTGTAGTAAATATACCTTTGTCAATTTTACACAAAAACTATTTACAGATAAACGTACTGCAGTTTAAAAAAAATCTGTGGCCAACACTAGCAGTGACTTCTTGCAATAAGGTCTGTTGCATAACATTGACTGAGAGAAACACTTTTGATTTGTAGATCATTTGTGCGTGTGCACACGTGTCAGAGACCCTGACCCAGAAACTAAATCCAGGAAAGTGACATCAGCCTCAGCTAGCCCTGGGTTAATCAGCATTCAACTGTGGACAGTATTGTCTCTAGGGCACCATTCTTAAGACCACACTGAAACGAATTGTTAATCGTACAAGATATTGTTGCTGTTTCATTTTTTGTAACACAATGACTGCTACACAATTGTCCCTAAAGGAGTCACATTTGCTGAATACCACAAAATTAATACTAAGTTTCTGTTGTAATAATTATCTGTTTTGGCAAAGTTCTTGCATATCATATTTTTAATTCATAGTTTTTCCAGGACTGTAAACAAATATAAAAAAGACAACGTCTTTGTTATTTGCGGAATCAGTAAAATAAATGCAATGGTTATGTACAGTTTCTATGATTGCTGCAATGAACCTAACTTGTGTGTTAAATGTGCTTTAAACATGGTGGTTGGTTACGGTACCTACAGCTTAAAGGTTTCTTCTGTGAAATATAGGGAGATCTCCTCAGAGCAAAAATCACCAATGGATTTGATTAATTCCTACCCATTAAGCCACTTTGTAGATTGCTGAAAAGTGCACAAACAGCAAAGCACTTTTCATGATTATATAAAAGGCAAATAAGTTAGAACCATCCTTTCTGCAATTAATGGCTTCCATTTTTTTTGACAACTATTAACAGTGTTGATAAGAATTTCAGTGCCTTTTTCACTTCCTCAATCCCACCCCCAAACAAAGATGCCAGGTAACCAAATAAAAATATACGTTTCCTTTCGAAACTTCATATTCTCCAAACCAGGACAACTTTCTGGAAACACTGCGGAAAACATTGGTTATAAGAAAGAAAAAAATGAAGTAGGTAGCAGAAACAATTTTCAGTTGTTGTTGATCGTCAGGCAGCATATTATTTGATGTGGCAGGAACAGAAGCTTGTTCTTTCTTGAGGGTGGGGGAGGGGTAGGGGGCTTCACCTCGGCAAAGTCCAACACGATTTGATGGGTCAGTCCGAAAACACTTCATACGATCTTCTTAATGCTGGGGCGCTTGAAGCTGCCAGCACTACGCTGTTTCTGCACTTGGCTTGCAGATCCATGGCGGATTCGCCCACTGTTGGTGTGTCCCGATGTAGGCGAAAGCTCCACATTCTCTTTATCGATTCCTGGAAAGTCACAGAAATACACATGGGAAAAGTTATTCACTTCAAAATAATGTTTCGCCGGTTTTAAAAACTGCCCGACACCTGGTAGAATATCAAGGATATTGCAGCTACATGATTGTCAGTCAAATCCTTAGGACATGTTAGCTGTATCTGTATCATCATCCCCACAGATGGAAGATGACCATTAGGACATGTTGCCCAGAATTACATCTCAGCAGATTTCACACCAAGGTGTGCTTCTTTACAAGCTCATACAAACGTCAAAATACAACTGTATTCCAGGGTGACAACACTCAGGTGTTAACATGTGTGAAGCTGGTGTATGGGCAAACTGCCTGAATCCCGAGCTGTTAAAAATTGCACAGCTACAGGTCCTGCACCCTCCCTCTTGCACCCCTAAGATGCAAATTTACATCAATCAGTTATGATACATACTTGCAATCCTCTGCTACTTAACTCAAGTACAGATTGCGCCCTCCCCAGTTGTGCTTGCAAGTTTGCATTTCACAGGGAATGTAGTACAGATTCGATTACACAGTGGAGTGATAAATCACCAAAATATGTACAATCCCCTACTGTTTCTGGACTTCATAATGGAAAATAAGCAGATTTAACATTTTTCACTCAAGATGGTAAGCTATTTGACTGTGGAGGGCTCATCACAATGTTCTCTCACACAATGTTTAATAATGGTCACTAACACTGACCAGGGGTTAAGATGATTCGCTGATTTGCCCCTTGCTGAGGTCTGTTGATTTAAAGCTGAAGATGTTAGTCAAATAAAAGCAAGTTCTGTTGATTCAGCCACCTAATTTATTATTTTTTCGGAAGATTCCTGAAAGCTATTCTTGACCTATTGGTCCAAAAGGATTGCTCGATAACACATCAAATAAAGTGGTCAGTCAGAAAATGTGATATTTTTGCAAAGTGTCGACATTTAGATCCACTGTTGGATGTGGCTTGGAATGATTTTTTTATATAAAGAAATCATCCTGTGCAGAAATGCTATGACACATCTCTAGGACAGGTGGACTTCAGTACGGGCCTTCTGGTCTAGGAAACCACCACTGGGGTAGGGAGAGTGACGAGATATTCCTGCACAAAGTGTTGAATTAACTGCCACTAATTCATTAGTGTACATCTTCCATTACTCAAAGAGGCTAAGTGCAACACAATAAGAAAATGAAAACCCACAGGCCTCTTAGGATGAGACAACACAGAACTTATTTCACAATTATCACCAATTCCACAGGTTGACAATGGGATGTTTTGGTTTTGTGCAGGCAACACAGATGGTGGCTCTTGCACCTAGACGACTCAAATGTTAAAATGACACCAAGACTACACAGAACGGTAACTGAACCTGAACCGAGATGAAATTGACAAGGAGCCTGCTTTTACAAGCAGGATTGTGCTGATATTTCTTGCATTCACGTTTTGGATGGGAATTGATCATACAGGACACCATCTAGGTAGATTAAAAGAACATTTGCAAACGTGCAATGAACAGCTTGAAAATCGATGGGGTGGAGTCATCCTTTTTAAGAAGTTGTCCTGTGAGACCAGAACTGCGCAGATTACAAGATTTACTTCCCTTCCTTTGGATTTGGTTTTGTCAGAGATGAGGCCAAATAGCATGCTGGCTAAGGCTATGGCCTTATCAATATCCATTTCTAATTTTTGTAATCTGAAACAAATATTTACATTTATTGCACAGGTTTCAGAACAGGATGTTTCAAACCATTTCACAGCCAATAAATCTTTTGGTCGCTGTTGTCATGTTGAGGATATGCCTTTATCATCTTATTTTTGTATTCTCAGATCTGTTCCCTTTTCCTACTTAGTCTCTAAATACCGAAGCAAACAGTCTCACCAACCCTCCTACCAAGATGAACCACTTATACTCACTACATTGTATGTTATTCATCATTTATTTATCCATTCTGCAAACCTGCTTGCCTCTTCCTGTGTTTTGTTGCTGTCCTCCACATTTCCTATATCCCAGGCCTGGGAGATTAAAATAGTTCCTGGAATGATTGTAGCCATGAAGACGGAGTTACAGCCTGATTATTTAGGGCACGTACAGTATTTAATTTGTTACACCCCACTCCATACATAGACATTTAAAGCAGAGAGGTTAGCAGTTTATCATATTTCAGTAACACTGTTTAGGTTGAAATTATTTAACAACCAAGTAATCTGACACACATCCTTCCAGGAGAAAAGGACTGAGCAGAAACAAAAAAAAAGCCAAGTGAAAATCCCTCAAATTGTACAGGGATTGGACGACGCCCTTAAACATTAGAGAAAAAAAATTATGCATAGTTTAAAAATGAAAATGTTGGGTTATTTGAATATTTTTAGATAGAGTTTTTGATTTAGACTATTTGTGCCACATCTATCCAACTCACAGGCTGAGGGCTATGTAGTTTCTGTTTAGCTGTTTAAACAAAACTGCACATCAAAACAATGGCCGCAAAATAGCAATTCAAAGAGGATAATACAAGAAATATTCAGCAGCTATGAAGAGAGAAACATTTAATGTTTCGGGTTGGTGACACTTCATCAGGACTCTCAATCAGATACATTATTTCCACAGATACTGCCTGGCCTGAGTAATTCCAGCAGTTTCTGTTTTTAATAACAAGATTTCTAATCTCCTCAGTACAATGCATTTGAAAAACAGAATAATGAAACGGGTCTTAATCCTGCACAAATGATATTTGCAAAGGAACTCATTGTGAGACACTTGTTGTAACATCTTATTTTTACTGCGGTTTCTAATCAGATTAGGAACCAAACAATACAGAGAAGGAAAATAAAACAAACAAGCTGGAGTGGGCTTTCGGATCGTTCACTCCACCCAACATCAAAATGGCATACTGGAAGTACATCATATGCAATCTAATCCTATAGGTCTGAGAGAGTTAATAAATGGTAGCACTTTATACAAAAATTAAAAATAAAAGTACCTTTGGAATAGTGTGTCTGCATGAAAACTGCTGATTTAGAGCAAGGTAGAGAAGCTTCATGGAAACAAGGCGAGAGGGGGAAAAAACAAAGTGAATGGTGATGAGAATGAAAGAATATTTTGGACAAACATTAAAAATGTCACATCCCTTTGCCACCACTGACCAACCCAGAATATTTTTAATTAAAATTGCTATTCAACTGAAAATCTGCATTGTTGTATGCCTGGGCCATGTCGATGGAATGATAAAAGCTACTTGATTTGAAGCAGCAAAATGAAAAACACAATAAATTGGTGTTCTATATTTCGAGGGAGAGTACCTCTCTCTTTACTTTAAGCATGAGAGAGTTTGTGGCATCAGTGCAATTTAATTGGTTATCCATGTTCATTAAGGGCTTACATCTTGATCCACAATTGAAGTTGAGGCAAATTGAAATCTGGGGAGAAATGCTCACTGAAGATCAAATCAATTCTTCTCAATGAACACTCTCTAAACTTGCTAACCTTGTTCATGTCTTTGTGCGCTTTGGGATGATCTTAACACACCTCTAGTTACCATTCATAACTTCAAGTTATCCAAAACCCTGCTGTCGGTATCTGAACTTGCACGGTGTCCTGTTTCTCTATCTTCTCTGAGCTCAATCTCTACACTGGTTCTCAGACAAGCAACACACTAGATTCTGAAAGTCTCTTGTTTTAATAGGTCTCCATGGCCTTGCCCTTCCCTACCCCTAATTGCTTCAAGTCTTGTAGCCTTCCAAGACAACTGCTCTCTAACTCACCACTGAAGCCAACAGCCCCAATTTTAAATCTTCAGTTTCCTAGGCACCAAGCTCTGGAACGCCCGCCCAGCACCTCTCCATCCCCTTTTCCTTTAAGAGCTCATCATTTAAGATGATCTTTTTACGTACTAATTTCTTCAGATGCAATGGTGGCATTTGAACAGAGAGAATGAGCCTGGATTGCTGGATCATCAGTTGTTGACATTTCCAACATATTTGTATTGCCCCATGATTTCCTCCTTTAAGGCACTCCTTAAAACCGAACTCTTTGCAGAAAATCTGAAGGCATGGGATTGAGGGTGATTTCGCGGTTTGGATCAGATTGGCTTGCTGAAAGATGATAGATGGTGGTGGTTGACGGGAAATGTTCATCCTGGAGTTCAGTTACAAGTGGTGTACCGCAAGGATCTGTTTTGGGGCCTCTGCTGTTTGTCATTTTTGTAAATGACCTAGATGAGGGCGTAGAAGGATGGGTTAGTAAATTTGTGGATTACACCAAGATCGGTGAAGTTGTGGACAGTGCAGAAGGATGTTGCAGGTTACAGAGGGACTTAGATAAGCTGCAAAGCTGGCCTGAGAGGTGGCAAATGGAGTTTAATGATGAAAAGTGTGAGGTGATTCACTTTGGAAGGAGTAACAGGAATACAGAGTACTGGGCTAATGGTAAGATTCTTGGTAGTGCACATGAGCAGAGAGATCCCTGAAATTTGTCACCCACGTTGATAGGGTTGTTAAGAAGGCATATGGTGTGTTAGCTTTTATTGGTAGAGGGATTGAGTTTCAGAGCCACAAAGTCATGTTGCAGCTGTCCAAAACTCTAGTGCGGTTGCACTTGGAGTATTGTGTACAGTTCTGGTCGCCACATTAAAGCAAGGCTGTGGACGCACTGAAAAGGGTGCAGAGGAGATTTACCAGGATGTTGCTTGGTATGGAGGGAAAGTCTTATGAGGAAAGGCTGAGGGACTTGGGTCTGTTCTCATTGGAAAGAAGGCGGCTAAGAGGGGATTCGGTAGAGACATACAAGATGATCAGAGGATTAGATTGGGTGGACAGTGAGAGCCTTTTTTCTCAGATGGTGATGGCTAGCACGAGGTGACATAGCTTTAAATTGAGGGGTAATAGATATAGGACAGATGTCAGAGGTAGGTTCTTTATTCAGTGGTAAGTGCGTGGAATGCCCTGCTTGCAACAGTACTGGACACGCCAACTTTAAGGGCAATTAAATGGTCAGTGGCTAAACATATGGATGATAATGGAATAGTGTAGGTTAGATGGGCTTCAGATTAGCTTCACAGGTCAGCGCAACATCGAGGGCCGAAGGGCCTGTACTGAGATGTAATGTTCTATGTTCTTTGACCAAGCTTGTGACCCCTGACTGAATGCCTATTTGTGCGGCTTGGTGTTTTTTTTTAAAAATCTCTTGGGACATTTTAATAAGAGGTTACCACACAAATGATTGCATTCCCAGCTGCAATAACAGCTATGGTTTGCAGGCCTATACGTAGAGAGAGAGAGAGAGAGAGAGAGAGAGAGAGAGAGGTGGGAGGAAGGAAGGAAGGAAGGGAAGGGAGGGAGGAAGGGAAGGAGGGAGGAAGAGCAAGAATTACCACATAGGTAAATGGAATGGGGCATGAGTGTGGACTGAATTGGATAGCTCTTTCAAGAGCCAACATAGAGGGGGCAGGCTGAATGGCCTCCTGTGGCCTTCTATACAGTGCGGAAAGAGGCCCACTGGGTCCAAACTGACTGTCCAAAGAGTGTCCTACCCTCACACCATAACCCCACATTTAACATGGTCAACCCACCTAGCCTACACAGCTCTGGACAATATAGGGTCCTTTAACATGGCCATCCACCTAACTGGCACACCTTTTGGATTATGGGAGGAATCTGGAACACCCGGAGGAAACCCAGGCTGATGCAGGGAGAATGTGCAAACTCCAAGCAGACATTCACCCAAGACTGGAACTGAACCTGGGTCCCTGGCGCTGTGAGGCAGCAGTGCTAGCCGCTGTGCCATGTAGGGTTCACTATTTCCACTGAAGTGAAATGTGAAAGGCTGGCAAGGACAACATTTAGAAGTACTGGAGGTAACAAAAAGCACAGAAACGCATCAACAGCAGTGGGAAGGGGTTATCAATGGTGCTGGATGATAGCATGGTATACAAGTGGATAGTTCAACTTTCTGGTCCCCTTTTGTACACAGTGGAATCTTTAACCAATAGGATGTTAGGGGATTTGAAAGACAATTTTTAAACTATTTCAGTTTATTAATATTCCAATGCAAAGCTAAAAACAAAACACTTTTGCCAAACAGCATCAGCAACAGCAAAAATGTGCCTGATATTTATCCTGCATTATAAATTCTCAAAATTGAAGGCATTACTGATGACATCCAAACTTTTTTTTATATTCTGCACCTGATGTCACAAACTCCAACTGTGTGTAATTGCTCAGTGACGGAAACAGAATAATGAAACTCAACACACAATATCTAGGTAGCTGTGGAAACCCTCCCATCTGCAATCCTGTTTGCTCAAAAATAAATAAAGGCCCAACCCACAACTTACTTCCCTGTTCACCAATAAATATCGATAGCCCTTCCCATGCTGTCGACAGCAAGGCTGAGATTATTCATTCCTCAATTGTATGATTTTCCACCAGAGTCCACTAGGTGGTAGACAGGTGCCCTGAATAACTTTTCCATTCTCAAACTTGGGATATCACATCAAAGGACCCTACAGCAAGAGGCCATTCAGCCCATCGCACCTCTGCCAGCACTTAAAAAATTCATCCAACTAATCTTACTCCCCTACTCTTGCCTCATAGCCCTGCAATTTCTGCCCTGCAAGTACATATTTTAAAACTTACTAATCCACTAGTTCCACCAGCCTACCAACGCAGTACATTTCAATAATCTGCTGTGCTGCAGGGAGTAAATTGACTCAGCACAAAATTGGAAATTAAACCTGGATGGCTCCATTTGTTTGCTTACTCAATGAAAATATTACTGCTCGATTATTGCAGGCTTTCTAATTCTGGTCAGTGCATTTCAAAAAGGAAGAGATCACATTAAATAAAGAGGAGATTCATGTGGACTTCGCCAGGAATGGAGAAATCTTAGCTGAGGCTAAATGAGGTTTCCAGTGAGAAACAGAGTACTTTTCCTAATCACAAACAATTTATAAACATCACATCTGCTGTGAAAACAGATTTGGACTTGGTGAGAACTTGGGCTGGTTACTAATTACAATGAAGCTCAAATGTTTGTAAAGTTACAGACTTGTAGATCCACATCTACAAAACACATTTACACTTTGCATATAAACTGTCTCAAAACGGGTGTTGGAAGGGATTGAAAAACTTGGGAAATTAATTCAATGAATAGGAGATGCACTAAATATTAACTGAATAAGTTTTTAAAAAAATGAACGTTTGAAGAAAGAACACCCAATAGTAAAGGTACGTTTGGAAATTAAATGATAAGGTATGTGAGGGTGACAGGTTGAGTCAAGCGATTTGGGTTGAGGGTCACTCAGAGTGCAAGAAAGGACTAGTGGGGGAGGCTGAGAACTACTCTAGACTCCACTGTACTAAAGTAGCCGCTGGCTGAATGGCCCTGATAAATTACTTTCACTTACATACTAATTAAAAATGTTGCACTGCAGCCTACAAAAAAGTAGTTCTTAGATAGCTAGATTTGAGACATTGTACATATACCACAAATGCATCTTACAATGAAGCATATTCTAGTGATAACTAATTAGAAACTACAGGCCATTTAAGGCATTACAGAATCCCTGTACAATAGTTTTCACTGGTACCAGTTATTTCCATCAACAAACGACCTCAAGTTGGGCATAGTTGGTGATTGTCTACGTATTAGTCACAGTGACAACAGCACATGCCTGAAAAGCTAATAGGGGTCAGACAACAGGCAAAACTAGAGAAAAATAACACTGTATGCATAAACAAAAAAAGTCAGATTAATGCAAAAATGACATAAGTCAAAATGAAACGATGCTGACTAACGTCTAACGTCAGTTTAAGTTGACTAAAAATAATAGTAAACTAAAGAGAAACATTATCTTTGGGAAATTTAGTTCTGAATCTAACTTGGGAATAATTTGAGTTTCCTCTCCCAGATTTGCCAAATTCAGATTAATCAGGACACAGGGCATGATTTGGTTATGCTAGGTGAGAATTGACACAAATGGTTCAGTCTAAAAATGACATTCTTGTAACTATACATGCGGCCCAACACTAGTTGGAGACTGACAGGCAAATTATAACTAATGCAACATCTTGCTCTGACGCTTCAGGTGTGTTCTACCAAGGAGGATGAATTAGGTGTCACCTGGAAAGGAACTTACACACCAGCATTTCAATTTCACCATTTGTTAAATGTTCATCAACAAAGAAAAGGTCATGCTCCTTAAAATTGTACATGCGATCAGCATAAATAGAACAACACACCAGTTACGAAAAATGAAAATCAATACGAAGATTATAAAGTATACTGTGTATCTACAGTGTACAGAACAACTTTGGTTATCCAATCAATTATCCGAATTTCAGATTATCTGAACAAGATCTCAAGGTCCCGGAGTTTGAGATCCGAAACTGGGCTCTGTCAGTATCTGCAGCAGCTCTCTTTCGGAGACTGACTGCCCACCAGTGAACTCAGCAACTTCTCTCCTGCTCTTCCTCTGTCATTTATTTTCTTTCTTTCTTTCTGCTACATCCAACAGGAATGGTAACGAACGATAAGATCGTTTGTTGACATATAGTTGTTTAAACAACTGAAGCATTTGATTTATAAATTACCCACTACTGCAGCAGCTAAGAAATTATCCTTGATCTGAAAACAATGTATGTACCAAGATATTTTGTAAGAAAGATAATTATATACTTCCCATTGCGCCAAATGTTATTTTGCAGTAACATTTTTACCAAGAGGTTTTCATTTCATAATGCTTTAAAATGCTGATAAACTCTACAGTGTAAATACCCTCTAGCAGGAAAGGATTTTGCAAATGGATCGTAGCTCCACACATTCCAAATTTGTTCTCTGGTGGAATATTTTCACTCACTGTTTCTGGGGACATCTATTTTCAGTCATCATCAACCAGTATTCCAAGTATAGATACAGGTACAATTGTTTGTGTTCAAAATGGGAAGCAAACTTCAAACGATGCAGGACAAATTCAATTTAGCATCTTAGTACTTCTGATAAAAAAATGCAGTTGCAGAAAGCTTACTGGAGCACACGGGGAGACCTTATACTCATATTGAGTACGTCATGTTGTGAAAGGGTTGGGACTTGCAAATGTTCAGAGTTAGCGAGGAAGCTCCGATTCACTTTCGCATTTCTTTAAAATAATTCCATTTATTTCATGGAACAATTCAATATATTTTAACCATTTTCAAAATTATCTACCATCATAAATGCCCTTGTTTTGATTTGATCAAGTTGACTGGTGTAACACACAAGTCGGTGCTTCTAGCGAAGGCTGCCTGTCATGGGGTTCCATTTACACGTGAGAATGCTTCCTTTGTTTACGGTCACATCGGGTTATCCAAACACAACACTCCCCCGCCCGTCTCATTCAGATAATCGAGGTTGTTCTGTATATCGCCCCCACCACATATAAAAATGCAGAACTAATAAAACTGCAAATCTTTAGCTTCACACAGAGAAACACGTGGAAGTTATGAATACAAAGACCATGCAATTGCTAATTATTTGAAGACAAAAAACTGATTACCGTACCAGGCAACAAGTGGCCAATTGAAGATACGCTCAGGCAATGAACAAAGGAAAGCTTCACTCACCTGGAGAATGCTGGGTGGTTGCTAGTGAGGTCATGGAATTGGAGAGGTTTAAGTTGGCAGTAATGCTAAGCTGGCTTTGGACAGGTGGTGGGTAGGGAGAGGTTGGTGTACGTAGAGATTCCTCAGTGGATTCTTCATCAATTCCAGGCAAATATGTGTCAATTAATGCATCCAGGAACTTCACAATCAGCTCTGCGTAGTCTGGAATCTGAGTTTGCTGTCCAATAGAATTAATATTTTAGTTATTACTTGTGGGTTAAATGATCCAAAGAGGATGCAAATAATATCTTAAAAGGAACCTATCTACAAAGAAGCTCACATAAGATGATTTACAGTGTATGGGGAAAGCGACAAGGATAGTATTGTTTTGTCAGAACAATTCCTCCATTGTAATCTGGGGCAAAGTCACAAATTATAAACATTGAGTTTTAGAAGAAAACAAACTTCCAATACATCGTGTCTCCTCGTCTGGAGGCTGCTCAGGCGATGTCGCCCAATCCAAACATTTTCAAGAAACTCTAATGAATGCCATGGAAGAGAAGGTGGGGAATATAACCTGAATCAGTCTGGACAGAGCCATCTGACTCCAGGAAGGATTGCTGACCGAAAGTCATTCAATTAAATTCATAACCTTATGTAAACCAAAATCTTTAAAAGTAGATTGTATGGTCATTACCACATTACTGTGTGCAAACAGACTTCTGCAATTCTCACAATACAACAAGTGATAGCAAAATTCACTAAGGTTTCTTAGACAGCACCTTCCAAACCCATGACCACTTAAATCTAGAAGGACCAGGGCAGCAGATACGTGGCAACACCACCACTTCCAAGTACCCCATCAAACCACTCAACATCCTGACTTGGAAATATATCACTGTTCCTTCAGTCATGCCGGATCCTTCTGTAGTAACATTGTGCATATCACTTTACATAACGTTTGACAGCAGCCCACCTCCACTTCCTTTAGGGCAATTAAGGATGGGCAATAAAAGCTGGCCCCAGCCAGCACAACCCCACACCTCACAAACAAATTAAAGAAACTTCCAAAGTTGTTCACTGGCTGTGAAACGTTTTTGAACTTTTTCGGAAGTTCATTCATGGGATATGCGCATTGCTGGCTAGGCCAGTGTTTATTGCCCATCCCTAACTACCCAGACAGCAGTTGGGTCAACCACATTGCTGTGGGTCTGCAGTCATGTGTAGGCCAGAACAGGTAAAGCGAAGAGCACCTTAACAGTTTCCCAATATACCAATTCCCTTCCCAAAAGGGAATTGGTGAACTTGAAGGGTTTTTCCTGACCATTGACAATGGATTCATGGTTATCATTAGACTCTTAATTCCAAATTTTTAAAAAGTGTATTCAAATTCCATCATCTGTCATGGTAGGACTCAAACCCGAGTCTCCAGAACGCTATCTGGATCTCTGGATTAATAGCCCAATGATAATACCACTCGGCCATTGCCTCCCCTAGATCTTGAAAAATATCTAGATATAAGTATTTCTGTCAAAATATGTAAATATCCCTTTCATCACATTTTTTTCAAAACCATTCCCACTGCACTGAAAATGCTAAGCTGAACAAGCTGAGATATCAATTTATAAATGTAGTCACTGCCATACCAGGCATCATTCAGAATGAAGGCAAATTAAATAACAGGATGCTTCAGGAGCTTGAATCTCACCTTGGAAAATGATCCAGCAAATCTCCAAAGTCCATTGAAACCAAAACCTGAAATTTGGATGTTGGAGAAAAATGAGTGTTAAAATGAAGTCTTACCAATTGAAAAGATACCTAAAATCAAACTGCATCCTGGAACAGAGTGCTTGGTGATACTTCAATAACCTTGTGGATTCAAACAATATTCCTACTGGCTCAGATAAACTGCAAGGAATAAATGAAATTATTTATGTGGCATTAAATTATGCTTAAATTATTGCTGTCATGTACCAACTGACTTAAATTTGCACAAAAAATTAAAATTATATCATGCTCTGGGCTCTATTCTTTTTTCTAAGAAAGATTCTGAAATTTGCTATCCATGGTTTACGGCTTGGCCCACAAAAAATTTAACATCTTCAGGTGCGCCTCAAAGCTCTCTTGCACTGCAGACTTCCATAGTGATCAAATTTAAAGCCACCAATCTCCCGCATTGGAGTAAATTTTCCTAGTTGCATATCTCCAATTCCTTCCCAGTCAGAATTAAGTTGTTCAATTGGTGCCAGTTTGCACTGAAATCAGATCAATTTGATTCTATCGCTATAACCAGTGATAACACCTGAAATAAGACACCAGTAGTGAACAGAAATGAAATGGGCCTCAAATGAGTCAGGGCTGGATTGGATTCCAGAAACTTGAGGTGAAATTCCACTGGGTCATGCTTTGCCAAAATAAGGTGAATGACACCTGTCATAAGACTTGCCAGTGCAGCCTCAAGTTAAGATACTTTCTCACAAAGTTGCTGAGAGATTCATATTGGCATGAGATGGGAATCAGGGCATATAATGAAGTTCCTAACTAGACTTCCTCTTGCTGTACCACTGATACATAAATAATGGTTCATGTTATTAGCCTCATTGCTGTTTGCAAAACGAAAAGCTAGTGCAGCGTGTCCCCTTATTGTATCCAGACCCTCACATTTTGGCACCCCTGTTAAACCAAAATGTTTACATTTAAAAACTCAAGTTGGAAAGTGCACTTACTTTGCAAATATGATGGCTGGTACTGTGGTGGAGACTCCTCATGGTACACTACACTCTGCACGATCCCATGGATTGGATTTAACAGGTTGGGATCTTGGCACAGTGACAGTAAGGTATTAATTTTCGAGTCCAGTAAATTGTGCCTAGGTTTACAGAGAAAACACACAAAACACCAAATCAAAACTGCATGATGACCTTGAAAATTATTGGTGAACTTTTCACTTCATGAAGTTTCCTTTTTAGAAAGCCAAGCTTGTTTCATGACATTTTCACCGTATCAATCAGCACTCGTGGAAAGTGTCATTCCGAAATAGGGGAATGCAAAATTGGAATCAAAAAGGTAATAAGGTACAGTGTGAGTTGAGTCAAGATCCCTAACTGTGCAATAGAGGAAAAGGTCAGTGGAGGAATTTCACAGCTGACAGCTCTACAGCAAGGAGATAGAGGTAGCTGCCTGTTAGACTACATAAGGAGGAAATAATTTTCCTGAAGCTCTAAAGGAAGCATTAAAGAGAGCACACCTCATGCCAATAAACTCCAACCAAAGTAGAATGACTGACTAGGATATTAAAGATTTAGCTTCACATGAAGATAAAGATCATTTCTACATTTTAACTCAATTGAACAGCCTTTCTGAACTAGAGCCTAGGCCATTTTCTCATTAATACAAGAAGTGAGACTTCCATGATCTGATGGTGCGGACAGACATGCAGGCTAAGAAGCTATTACATCTCTTTTAATTTCTAAAAATCTGAATTTGGTCAAAGACATTGCTCTTCAAAGGACAGAGGTAAGTGAAAGAGGAACTTACACAACTGGAAACACTTTAGGGAAGACAACGCTGGCTTCAGCTAAATACTCATACAAGATCCGTTGATCAAACTCATCTGTAGTGTGTTTCACCAATGTGGCCTTCGAGAAGAATACAAACTTGTTAGTTAGTCAGTTGCAATGGATTTCTATATTTTTCAGATACAAAAATAAATGAAGCCAGTCAAGTGATAGTTAATACAAGAAATGCACAGTTCCAAAACAAGCCACTGGGTGGTGCAACCATAATACACAATATTCAAATTAGTATTCCAGAAACCCAATACGAAGTAATGTTGTGCCTTGGGTGGTACCAAGTCACTGTAATTAAACCTATCCTGCACTAAGAAGAAAGTGAGGACTACAGACACTGGTGATCAGAGTCAAAAAAGTGCGGCGTGGAAAAGTACAGCTGGTTAGGCAGCATCCGAGGAGCAGGAGAGTCAACGTTTCAAGCATAAGCTCTTCATCAGGAATGTGGCGGGGTGGGCCAAGGGGGCTGAGATAATTGGGTGGGGAGGGGGGAAAGAGAGGAAGGTAGCCAGGAATGCGATAGGTACATGAAGGTGGGGGATGATGGTGATAGGTCAGAGTGGAAGGTGGAGCGGATAGGTGGGAAGGAAGATGGAGAGCAGTGCCGAGTTGGAGGGTTGGATCTGAGATGAGGTTGGGGGGGGGGGATGGGGAGATGAGGAAACTGGTGAAATCAACATTGATCCCGTGTGGTTGGAGGGTCGCAGGGCATTGGGTGGCTAGAATTTGGCAGTGGAGGTAACCCAGGACTTGCATGTTCTTGGTGGAGTGGGAGGGGAAATTGAAGTGTTCAGCCACAGAATGGTGGGGTTGATTGTGTCCTGGAGATGCGATAAACGCACTTGCTCACGAGTGGTGAATATGATAACAAACGGCATTGTAGAGCAACAGATCTTCATAATGAAATTTCATTCGAAAGTTTTACTTAATACAAGACCAGTCTGTTACAAAAGAAAATGGAGATGTTTTTGTACATACCAAAAACAAGACCATAGTTTAAAAACCCAAATTGATCCCTCAATTTTGTATATAGAGGCAGGGAGCACAAAAGCCGAACAAGTGATGATGAATGTGTAACAAAACAGATTCCACCTCAACTGGAGTATTGCCTTCATTTCTCAGCAGTACATTTTAGGGAAGATGTGAAGGTTTCAGATTGGCTGCACAAAAGGTTTACCGAAATGGCAACAGGAACAGGAGGCACAGTGGTTAGCACTGCTGCCTCACAGCACCAGAGACCCAGGTTCAATTCCCACCTCAGGTAACTGCCTGTGTGGAGTTTGCACATTCTCCCTGCGTCTGCGTGGTTTCCTCCAGGTGCTCCGGTTTCCACCCACAGTCCAAAGATGTGCAGGTTAGGTGAATTGTCTGTGCTAAATTGCCCGTAGTGTTAGGTGAAGGGGTAAATGTAGGGGAATGGGTGGGTTGCTCTTGAGAGGGTCAGTGTGGACTTGTTGGGCTGAAGGGCCTGTTTCCACACTGTAAGTAATCTAATCTAATCATTTCCCTGATGAGGACAGTCTAAAGGAGTGGGATTGTTCTCTTGGAGACGAGAAGGTTGAAAGGAGATTTGACATAAGTAGTCACAAACAAAGTGAACTGGACAACTATCTGAAGATAAAGACTTGCTGTCTTATGGGTAAAGAGTAGGGACAAGAAATTAACAGGATTAATCTTGCAAAGTGCGAACAGGTTGATTGGAATTCTGGGGTTCATTTCAACATACTACTATAGAGGACATCTGAGCACAATATAGACTCATCAGAAAATAACCACAAGTCTAAGAATTAAAATGGAGGGATTTTAAGTTAAACTTTCATGGAATATAGCAGGATAAGTAAGGAGTTTTTTTATATAGCTTTGGAAGTCAGTGTTAGCGCACACAGAGCAAAGCTTTGCCACTAGTGAGCTAGTTTAATTCATAGAGGAGACAGAAGTTAGTCATAGAGATGTTGAGCAAGAAAACAGACCCTTCAGTCCAACTCGTTCATGATGACCAGATATCCCAACCCAATCTAGTCCCACTTGCCAGCACTTGGCCCATATCCCTCTATATCTTCCTATTCGTAAACCCATCCAGATGCCTTTTAAATGCTGTAATTGTACCAGCCCGCACCACTTCCTCTGCAGCTCATTCCATACATGCACCACCCTCTGTGTGAAAAAGTTGCCCCTTAGGTCCCTTTTAAGTTTTTCCTTCACTCACCCGAAACCAAGCCATCTAGTTCTGGATTCCCTCAACAAAGGGAAAAGACCTTGTCTTATTTACCCTATCCTTGCCCCTCATGATTTTATAAACCTCTGTAAGGTCACCCCTCAGCCTCTGATGCTCCAGGGGAGACAGCCCAGCCTATTCGAGCCTCTCCCTATTGCTCAAACCCTCCAGCCCTTGCAACATGCTTAAATATCTTTTCTGAACGATCTCAAGTCTCACAACATCCTTCTGATAGGAAGTAGATCAGAATTGCACGCAATATTCCAAAAGTGGCCTAACTAATGTACTGTACAGCCACAACTCCTATACTCAATGCTCTAACCAATGAAGGAAAACATACCAAATGCCTTCTTCATGAGCCTATCTACCTGCAACTCTACTTTCAAGTTAAGAAACACTTACACAAAATGTAAAAGTTTTGAACTCTCTTCCACAAAGCAGAGTGTGTGCAGGTTCCATCAATATTTTCAAATCTGAAATGGGCATTAAGGGATATGGAATCAAGGCAGCTAACACTGAACAGTGAAATATTTGAGGGGCTGGAAGTTATGTTCTGTCACTATGTTCTTGCGAGAGGTTGGTTATGGGTAAATCAATCCTCTGAGCTGCAAATCTGAACAGCCACTCTAAGAAAACTCTTCAATCTAATGAAAACTTGAGAACAATAGCAGAAAGGAGAAAATATTAGAAGAGAGTATACAGGCATTGTGTATATGGAAGTGAGAAGTGCTCACCACAAATGGTTACTGACGTAGAGATTGAACAGTAATTTAAGGTGAACTGGATAAGTATTTGAAAAAGCAATATAAAGGCATAAGACAAAGACAATGGGGACTAATTCACACCCAATGGACTGAATGACCTATTTCTTGGTTATATTTTCTTTGACAAAGCATTAAGTGGAAAGCAGCCTTCTCCCGCAGGAAGCAAGGAGGAAAATTACGGTTGGGATGGAGGGGAGTGGGAGGTAGTTACTTCTCGGCTCATGCGCTGTTTCAATAGTTGGCTTTAAAACAACTAAATACTGCTTAACAGCATAGCCATGACAAAAGATAATAGAATGGGAGTTTTATCATGAAATATAATAAGATTAAACTCACTGTTTCATTTGCCCTCAGGAAGTGCAAAAATCTAATTTACCACATAGCCCAACTGTACTTGACAAATTCAAAATGGAGTCCAAACAACGCACGTAGTTGTCACTTGGCCCGTCAAGTCAGAATGTTGCAAGGTATGGAAGGTTTCAGTTATAAAGAAAGACTGGATAGGCGGGGACTTTTTCAGAGCATAGCAAGTTGTGAGGTGACCTTATAGAGGTTTATAAAATCCTGAGGGATATAGATAGGGTTAATCATGGCTGTCCTTTCCCTAGGATGGTGGATTTCAAGACTAGGGGCATATGTTTTTGGTTGGTGTAGATTAATTTCCCTCAAGTTCCAATTTCCTTTTGAAATATCATCTGTGCTTTCGCTATGCATTGTGGACAGTGGGGTCTAGGTCTTTATGATTTGCTGTTTAAAAGAGTTCTTCTTCATATCCCTTGTGTTTCTTGACCAGAATAGAAAACCTTAAACCTATGCCCTGTCATAAAGTTATGAAATGAACATAGAGGCCACCAAAAATGTTGGACGTTAACTACAAGCTATACATACCAGCACAGTAAGCAGCAAAGCCTGGATTTTTGTGTCGGTGAGGACCTCTTCATCCAGAAGCACGTTGGATTCAGACACTGAGACCTTGCGGAGGTGAGGGTGCTGCTGCGAGGATATCCGCTGCGTTTCTAAATTGGGAGAAATGGCAACAGATATTGCATTAAATTCATCACCATGTAACCATGAGCAAGTGAGTTCAGGTGAATTTCACCCCCCATTTTTGGCATGCCCAAGAATAAAAGGTATCACGGAATTACAAAATTGTTATGGTGTAGAAGGAAGCCATTTGGCCCAACATTTCTGCACCAGAAAACATGAGAGATTAGTGGAATGATTAAAAGTCAAAAGTAGTTACATTTATGAAAATAAAAAAAGAATTCAGTGTTATTATACCGGATGTGAACTTATCCACTGCAACTGTGTCAAGATATTAGGTTTGATCCCCATCTTGTGCTAAGCCAGAATGGTTTTCATGATCCTGGGTGAGTGAGAGGAAAATTCTCAAGAGTTCCCTGCTCTTAGTTGATATCCATTACAAATTCCAACATCTAAGGATGTGATCATGCTGTACAGTAATGCTGAGTTCAAACATCTCAGTAAAGTTCACTGCCCACTGTGCAAAACAGGTCTGTTGGATGAGACAGTTGAATACCTGAACTCATTGAATAATACCTAGGAAGGCAAAATGAGAAAAACAGGGCAAGAATAACAGAAGATTAAACTATCTGCGAAATGCCCAAAGTACACAGTGGTGTAGAATGGGTCACTTGGAGTGGAGAGCTGAAGCAGAGTTGAGGGAGTATTGCACTACTTTTCAAATATGGACCAGGGAGTGTTTGATTCTGACAGTGGAAAGTGCTCAATTGCCTAATACCAATAGGTAATAGTAATAAGAACACAATGCATTGCAAGTCAGAACACGTTTTGTATAGAAAGTTACATAATTAAATACAGCTTGCATTTAGGGGAACTACAGGATATAAAACTGGAACCTGCTCATTAATAACACAGATTAGTGAGGTAGCGAACTCAAACAGTATAGAAATAAAATGAAAAGTCTGCTACTTACCCATCTCAAAGTCATGCTCTGCCACTCGTCTCATTTTGGGTGGAGTTGTAATCCCTGATTCTACTTCCTGTCTCTTTGGTGCTTTGCTGTCTGAAATCAAGTGGTCAAAACTTTTTCTTGTACCTGTAAAACACAAAAACACTCAGACCTGTACGTTTGTAAAGTGCCACAATTCTGGGTAAGAAAACTTAATCAGCAGTGTAAGGATACAGGCAAACCCTTGGCAGGGCCATTCTAAGAGAAGGGGCATTCAGTATAGCAGCTGGGCCAGTATATATTCCTAATCCGTATAAAAGATAACCTATTGCATTCCTGGTTGCGGGAACATGTTGTACAAAAATGGGATGCCTAGTTTCAGATTACTCAATACAGAGCAGTGACTACGCTCCCAAAGTAATTTGTGGATATAAAGCACTCTTGGGATGTTTTGAGGTTGTGGAAGGCACCACTTAAAGGTGAATCTTTTTCCTTTCCTTCCAACAGGGCAGGGGTGAAAGTTCAAAGCAACACTCCATGCTGGTTTCAGAGGCTGCTTTGAAATTGAAAATATATCTCATCTTAAAACCAAAGTGAAGAATCGAGTGTAATAGATTGAGAGGAGGGACAATATAATCTGCAGCACTGTTATACAGTCAGAGGCATACAGCAGTTTGGTGACTGATATTCACCTATGTAGCTCATCCTCCTGATTCCAAGCATCCCCTCTCCAAGCCTCACCGTGATATTTCCTCTTTTACTGAAACTATTTTATTCAGCATCTTACTCCTCTCTGCCAGTAGATCAATGCAGCACTACAACACAATCAATTTGTGAAACTGAAGTCCCTCTCACAAAGTACAGCTAAGCCCTGCAAAATAAATCCTTTAGTTTAATTGCTGGCTCCTTGGTTCTTTTTGCTGCACAGTATTCACCAAAACATAGCACGCTTTTTGGCACAACTGGCCCATATTGGTGTCTATGCTTCAACACCGCCACTAAATAGTTATGGAGTGTGGGAATGATGCATTTAAATGTGTCATTGTACATAAGTAGCAATTTAATGGCTCACTTCTGCATGGGGATTTCTGGGAAACTGCACAGCTGGGCAATAAATGGGTATTATTGCTTTCAACCACATTTCATCAAACACACCTAACTGCATATGCATTTAATTCCTCTGTTCTGAGCATTTGCCACAGCAGCTTTGCTTGGCAAGTCATATAGATGACAAGAACAACGTGTGTTTTGCTGCAATAAATAGCACCACAGAGATACAGGAAGAAAATTCATATTTTGGATGGCCACTGCAGGAGGGGGAAATCATTGGAGAGAGTGGAGGGATGGGTCGGAGAACCATACAGTGAGGTAGGAAATAAAGAGGGGTTCAGTTAGGGGCTGGAGGTGGGAAGGTCCTCGTGATATTTGGAGGACATCTGTCTAATCACTTATGTTGCATAGGAATCATCTGGCAATCAAGACAGAGTCAGGTGGTCTGTGTTTTTTAAAATTAATTCAGGGGAACGAGTGTGTCGCTGGCTGGGCCAGCATTCATTGCCCATCCACCCTGAACAGGCAGTGAACTGCTGCAGACCATTGATGTAAGAACACTCACAATGCCAGTCACGAGGGCATTCCAGGACTGTGACCCACTGACTCGAGAGGGATGATGACTTATTTCCAAGTCATGACAGTGAAGGGCAGGTGGTGGTGCTCCCAAAGATCTGCTGGTCTGGTCCTTCCAGGCGGAAGTGGTCATGGGTTTGGAAGGTGCTGCCGAAAAGGATTTTGGTAAATTTCGGTAGTGTATCTTTTAGATGGCACACACTACTATTATTGTCCATCAGTGGTGGGAGGGAGGGGATTTTGGGGATGCAGTGATCAAGCAGGCTGTTTTGTCCAGGACATGGTCAAGCTTCTTGAGCGCTGCTGGATCTGCACTCATCCAGACAAGTGAGGCATATTCCATCTTACTACTGATTTGTGCCTTGTCCATGATGGACAAGCTTTACAGAGTCAGGTGATGAGTTACTTATTGCAGGAGTCTTCGCCTCTAACCTGCTTTTGAAGCTAATGTATTTTTGCAGCTAGTCCAGTTCAGTTTCTGGCCACTAGTAATCATTACGATGTTGAAAGTGGAATATTCAGTGATGGTTATACCACTGACCGTCAACAGATGATAGTTAGATACCTAATTGTCACAGAAGGTCATTACCTAGTACTTGTGTGGTGTAAATGAACATGTTAGTTATCAGGCCAAATGTGGATTTGGACAGAGACTGCTTCAATATCTGATAACTCATGAATGATGCTGAACATTGTACAGTCTGTTATCAGCAAACATCCCCATTTCTGACCTTATGATGGAGGGAAGGTGATTGATGTTGTAGTTGAAGGGAGCAGGCAGAAAACACTATCCTGAGGAACTAGGCTCTTATATGCAATGGTAGTGTCCCTACCTGAGCCAGCAGGCTCAGGTTCAAGTTCCACCTCTTGCAGAGGGCTATTCTAACAGGTTCATTTAAAATATCTAACAGGCAAAATAACGTCCCTGATTAAATATGTTGAACACAATATTGGGTTGACATTGAAAGAGATCATTCTGATGAACTGGCCCCTTGGTGCAGCGGCAGTGTCCCTACTTCTAAGCCAGGAGAACCATGTTCAAGTCCCACTTGTTTGACAGGTGTGAAACAACACCTTTAAAACAGGTTGATTAGAAATTATCTACCCCATAGAATGCCTGGCTTTCTGGTAAATGAGGAGTTGGGGGTATACCAGGCTATGAGGTACAGTGGGTTGGAACACAATTCTGCAGCTATTCATGGCCCACAGTACCTCATGGATGCCCAGTCTTAAGTTGCTAGAGCTGTTTAAAGTCTATCCCATTTAGCACATGGACAGTGCCGTACAATACAATTGAGGGTATCCTCAAGGTGAAGTCTTCATAAGGTCACCCTCCTACCAGTATTGTCATAGACAGATAGATCTATGGCATGTAGATAGGTGAGGATGAGATCATTTTGTTTTCCCCTCTTGCTGGATCCCTCACAACAATCAGCTGCATTGAGTCTGCAGCAATGTCCATTAGGAACTGACTAACTTGGCCAGTAGAGGTCCTGCTGAGCCATACTCGATGGTGGACATCGAGTACACCTGGCACCCTTGTCACCCTCTGCTTTTGCATGGTGCTCAACATGCAGTGGTACTGATTGCTCTGCTCAGGGGATGGGAGTTTAGGAGTGGAGAGGAAGTTTTAATCAGCAGATCATTTTTTTGCTCATGATTGATCTGATGAGACTTCATGGGGTCCAATGTTAATGTTAAGGACTCCCAGGGTAATTACCTCCCTACAGTATACCATCATGCCATCACAGCTGCTGAGTCTGCCCTGCTGATGGGACAGGAGATATCCAGGGATGGTGGTGGTGTTGTCGGACACATTTTAAGACTTGATGAGAGCATGATTACGCCAGACTGCTGCTTGACTTGTCTCACTGACAGCTTTCCCAATGTTGCTACTTGCCCTCAGACATGTGGCAAAGAGGGCTTTGCATGGTCATCAGAATTTGCTTTATTTCTAGCACTTAGATCGATTACAGGTGGTCTGTGGGGTTCCATTCCTTCACTGTGACTTTTAATGACTTAATGAGCCAGTTTTGAGGGCTGCTAATTGTCTGGAGTCACACCTAAACCAGTTCAGGTAAGGATAGCATTTTTCCTTCATACAGAATCCCTGCAATCCCATTCTGCCCCCCCGAAGAGTAACTCATCCAAACCCATTCCCCAACTACTCTACATTCACCCCTAACTAATATACCTAACCTACACATGCCTGAACACTATGGGCAATTTACATGGCCAATTCACCTAACTTGCACATCCCTGAATTGTGGGAGGAAACCAGAGCACCTGGAGGAAACCTACACAGACATGTGGAGAATGTGCAAACTCCACACAGACAGTCGCCCAAGAATCGAACCTGGGCCTCTGGCGCCATGAGGCAGCAGTGCAAACCACTGAGCCACCGTACCGCCCTAAAGGACAGTTTGTTTTTTGTAAATGATGATAGTCGGTTCACAGTCATCATTAGATTTTGCAGTCCAGATTTTTATTACATTCAAATTCTGCCATCAACTTGGTGGAATCCGAAATCTGGCCCCTAAAACACTGCATAGGTCTGAGTGACAATCCAACTGCACCGTTACCTCTCCCAGGAGAGGATTAAATAATCACTTAGAATGGAGAACACAGCATAATTGATTGAGTAGCTGAATACTTCCAGTATTTTCTTTTTAAATTTCAGGTAGTCAGCATCCATGGAATTTGCTTTTATAAAAGGAAAGATTAATTTTCTTTTGCTGCTGACAATGTTGCAAGCAATTGCTGATGATTAGGGCTCTCTTGAAAAACAAGGAAGGAAGGAAACAGTTACCAAGTTATTTGATTACTCAAAGAAATTATTTGCAAGTCATTAGAAAACCCAGAACAAAAAGTGTGAGAAAATGTTCGGGGAGATTTCTATTCCAATGTAAATTGAATTAAACCTAATTGACCAAATTAGACTTGCTTCACTCAAAGCCACCTGAAGTGCTGAGCCACATGACCACAGTGAACACAAATACATATTTGAAGACTTTCACCACTACTGTTACCCACGTGATTGCTTACAAATTTTGAAAACATGTTTAGATAGTACCTTTTAAGTCTATTTGATGTCTCAAAATATTTTTACAGTCAATGAAGTACTTTCAAAGTGTATGTTAACGCTGCCATGAAACATGACAGCCAAATTGCACATCATCGGATACTGCCCAGATTATCTGCTTACATGATGTGGATTGAAGGATAATTTTGGCAAAAAACATTAGGATAATTCCCCGCTCTTACAAATAACGCCATGGAATCTTTTATATTCAACACAAGTAGGCAGATGGAGCCTCAGAGAAACATCTCGTCTGCAAGTGGAACCTCTGACAGCATAAGCACCCCTTCATTATTGTACTGGAGAGTCAGACTTGATCTGTGTGCGCACAACCTGGAGCAGAACTTCAACCCTGAGCCTTGTGACTCAGGGAAGAGTGCTGCTGATGGAATCAGAGCTGACAGCCGCGTAAAATTAGTCAAGTTTTACTCTACCAGCAGACTGTTAATGAGCCCACAGGAATTTGAGAAGAGAAGCAGGTAACTTGTCTGCTCAACTATGAGGAGAAACTAAAACAGAGCAGAGTAATTCTTCATTCAGTTCAGCATGGGTTGCAGGATGTGGCAGTACACAAACATTCAACAGTGGCAGAATTAAATTGACATGCTTTGGGACATCTGTATAAATAGCACAATGTGCGGCCGAAAAGCAAATTCTTCCCTGGGTTCTTGAAACATAAAACTCTTAAGATATTTAACACATGTAGATGCTAGGAGAGTATTATCCCTGGGTAGGGCCTACAAGACCAAAAATAGAGTCATAGAGATGTACAGCACGGATACAGACCCTTCGGTCCAACCTGTCCATGCCAACCAGATATCCCAACCCAATCCAGTCCCACCTGCCAGCACCTGGCCCATATCCCTCCAAACCCTTCCTATTCATAAACCCATCCAAGTGCCTTTTAAATGTCACAATTGTAGTAGCCGCCACCACTTTCTCTGGCAGCTCATTCCATACACATACCCCCATCTGTTTGAAAAAGTTGCCGTTTAGGACTCTTTTATATCTTTGCCTCTCACGCTAAACTTATGCCCTTGAGTTCTGGACACCCCCACCCCAGGGAAAAGACTTTGTCTATTTATCCTATCCATGCCCCTCATGATTTGATAAACCTCTATAAAGGTCACCCCTCAGCCTCTGACGCTCCAGGGAAAACAGCCCCAGCCTCATGCTCTCAGAATAAGGAGTTGCCATTTAGGAGTTACACAACACCAGGTTTAGTGCAACAGGTTTATCTAAAATCACAAACTTTTGGGGCCCTGCCCTTCGCCAGGCAAAGTGAGGCAAAGCAGACAAGCACAGAATTTATAATCAGAGTTCAAAAGGTCATACAAATGGTGAGAATGGAGTGTTGACAGCTTAAATAACACGCCTCTGGAAGTGATCAAGAGTGCCAGATGGTGTGAGTAAAGTGTCAATAGCTGAATTGCAAGCGAAGGGATGGCCTTTCACATGATTAATTCAGCCAGAGAGATAACTGCAAAAAATTGAAACTAAGGTGGTGCTGGAGACAAACCAAATAACTGGAATAACATGAGTAAAAGAGTGACATGCAAAGGGTCTACTAAAGTAACAAGTATCTGCTGTTGTACTCAGATTGTGTTCCCACATTTCGACATGTACTGATATGGACACTGTCACAGGTGGGAACACCACCCACCAAGTACATGGCAGATACTCACAGGACTCGGCCAATGTTGCCTAACTCATATGCTGTAGACAAGGATGCTCGAGGCATGGTATATTGGCGAGACCATGCATATGCTATGACAACGAATTAATGGACATCATGCAACAATCACTAGGCAGAAATGTTCCCTCCCAGTCAGGGAAAACTTGAGTGGTCTGGGACATTCAGCTTCCAATTTTCAGGTCAGCGTCCTTCAAGGCAGCCTTCAAGATACACAACACAGAATCGCTAGGCAGAAACTGATGGCCAAGCTCTGTACCCGTGAAGACTGCTTCAACTGTGATCTTGGGTTCATGTTGTGCTACACGTGGCTCTACCAAACTGTTCTGTATCTGTAAATCTTCCTTAGTATTCTGTTTTGACACCATCACCTTGATAACTTAAGATCTCTCTGCGGATTATTGGTCACTTTGGTTAGACCCTTGGCATGCCACTCTTTCACCCATCATGTTACTCCAGTTACTTGGTTTGTCTCCAACATCACATTAGTTTTAATTTTTTGTAATTATCTCTCTGGCTCAATTACAGAGGACAGGGGGCAGGGGCAGGTGGGGGTCGGAGGGAGGCAGGGTTGGACAGCGGTGTTGGATGGGGTTGGGGCGGGTGGGTGGGGGTGGATGGGAGGGCGTTGTTGGACAGGGTTGGGAGGTGGATAGGGGGGCCGATGGTGCAGGACAGGGTTGGAGCGAGGGCACTGTGAACTGGGGACTTAACAGAAAACTCCGAGTTCCAGAGGAAAGGCATTAAAATCAATTAACCGAATAATCAATTGTTCCAATGAAATAGTGCCCGCCCATCTCGTTCGGATAATCGAGGTTCCTTTGTACTTGGATTAAAGGTCATCCTTTCACTTGTAATTCAGCTGCTGACACTTTACCCACACTATCTGACTCTTTTGATCACCTGCAGAGATGTATTATTCAGGCTGTTGACACTCCACTTACAGCTTTTGATCGAATTATAATTTCTGTGCCTGTGTGCCTCTCTTCACTTCACCTGACAAAGGGGCAATGCTCCAAAAGCTTGCGATTTCAAATAAACCTGTTGGGACTAAACCAGGTGTTGTGTGACTTCTGACCCCGTCTAGCCCAGTCCAATACTGGCACCCCCACATGATTTAGGAGTGCAATAAGGAAAAAAAAAATCTCAATTTAAAGAAATGGAATTCTCGGCCACAGAGCGCCACGGGCTCTCAGTCGCTGGGTATACTTAAATGAAGAGGTCAATTGAATGCTGAGTAAATCAAAAGCTGTAGAAGTGGCATGAAAAGGCACAGCTGCACTGGTATGATGGAACAGACTTGTTGGGGATTGAATGGTCTACTTCAGCACCCATATATATTCTAATGGTGTGCACTGTTGCTGTGCTTTCTTACCTAGCATTATTTTAGATTTGGCCTGAGAAGGTTGCCCCATGTCCAGACTCATTGACTTGCGTGTCCTGGGGCTAATTTGACCCATTGTTGGGTAATTCGCAGCCAAATTTCTATTTGAAGTCTTGGGTGAAACCCACGGTTGGCTCTCTCTTAAAGCTCTGTAAAGAAAATTTAAAGAAAACAGGTGAGACTCCATTTTGATACACTGCTATAAACAGTTGAACCTGTCCACCCTGTCAGTGAAGAGATGTCAGAAAGAAGCAACACATCCTCTACTGTACCAAACTACACGATCAGAGTAGAAGTGATATATGTTTTTTTAAAGTATGAATGAAGATAACTATTTTGATAGTTTTAACTTCGGAGACCTTAGCCCAGAACACAAAGCTTAAAAACTCAGACTTGTTAACCCATTCCATTCCACTAGGAAATTTTTAACCTGGCAGTTGTGAAACTGACTGTTTTCATATAGTTCTGTTTCATGTCTTGCAAGATCACAGATCGCCAAGGGGGATTACGTTAACTCTGATTGTTTCCAGTAAACAGTTTCTCAGTTGAATTGTTTCCATTACAGAACTCACTAATCTTATGTTTTGGCACAAGTGCCATCATTAATTTGCATCTGTATAAATACTATCCAACTTTATACCCTTATTTCATCCAAATATACCATCAGAAGAAGTGGTTTCTAAAATGGCTGAGTCCAACTGCAGGCACAATCTTGGCTTTGTTGTGTATGACGATGACAGCACACTTGGCTCAGCCTCAAGTCCACTTCCAAGTTGACAAGCCCACCATCACAGAAATAATGAATGCACTGCTTAATCTCAGGGCATTTGGCTCAGCTGGTCTATGTCTGTTTCTATGTCACAAAAATTTCCATCCTATCTCTGTTCATTTAACCCAAACAGCAGGACTATCCCCTTCTCCATCATGTTTATTTAGCGATCCCAAACTCAGTCAACATATCTGTTGCAAAGAGGATTTACATTTTATTCAATTCACAACTCAAATAAAAGCAGACCAGGTTGGAGGTGGGTTATCTGGTGAGAGAGACTAGCAATTGTTAGGAATTAGGTTTTGCAGATGGGGAGTCATGCTTTCCAGATGTTACCAGCAACTGATAAACAGATTAACAAAGCCAGAGAAGGACCAAAAAACAAAGAAACAATAAACTGAATATGTACATACCTGGAGCTTGGGTCAGCATGGTGCATGGAATATGTGTCCATTGGCACATTCTCCATGGAAATGTCAGACATTAAGAGAGACTTCCTGTGTTTCAGACTGCACCGACTCCTCACCTCCTCTGAAACGGTCAGCAAGGCTGCACATAAATAGTTTTAAAATTATTTGCATGTGAAGACCATTCTTCATTAGAGTCAGTCAAGACTGCATTAACCCTGCGATTCACTAATTCAGAGACAAATACTGGCGAAATAGACTAGATGCGCTACCTGACATTGATGTCAGAACAGAGTGTGGTGCTGGAAAAGTACAGCAGGTCAGGCAGCGTCGGAGGAGCAGGAGAATCAATGTTTCGAGCATAAGCCCTTCATCAGGATGTCAGAATACTGTATTCCCCTTCAGAAGGTGCGCAGGCTGCAAGGTAATTTTTGCTGCTAGTTGCCTCATGGGGATGGGTCTACTGAGACCAGCTATTTTCTCATACCTCCACGTGGTAATTCTTTAGACACCAGACTCAACAGCAGCGGAGTGCTGAAGTAGACAATGGCTGAGCTAACATGCTTTCACTTGATAACCCATACAAACAATTTCTTGCAAAGGATCCAGAATTAATTTTGCCTTCTACGAGAGAACACCATTTAATGTCCTCTTACTGTTACCTTACACTGGGAAAAATACCTGTGATTTTCCGATCTATACGGCTGTGTTGTCTTCACTAACATGGCGATCCTTGACAGTCAACTTTTAGCTGTTTGTTTTAAACTTGAATGTCTTACAGGAACAGAGTATTTAATACATCTCCTACATTACTGACATTTTCACAAAGTCTAGATGGCTAAATGAACATGCTTTCAATTATATTAGGGAAAATCTAAGCAGATTCAATTGCCAACATCTAGGTAAATAAACAGCTTCTCACCAGCAAGATAGGCCACACTTTGAGTGTTAACTTCAAATTTGTCACAGTTTCTGTGCTTGCCAACCAAGGCGAGTAAGGTGTGCAATATTCTCACTGTTCTGGCTACTGTGGTGGGAGATGGATGCCTGTATCCTAAAGAGGGGGGAAAAAGAAAGTCTTCAGATCTTTCTTGAATAGCTTCTGAGTCAAGTTTAAAAGGCTCTGAAAACAAATTGAGTTTTGCAGATTAAGAAGTGATAGTACACATGCAATTAGTTCAAATTAGCATCAAGTTATTATAAGGTAAACCATGAAGTGAAGGCATAAACACAAAATTTGTCTGTGCTATCAAAGACATTTCCAAATCTGTTGCAAAAGCAACAATGACTAAAACTTTAACTAACAGGCAAGACTGAATGCAAACTATTCAATCATGTTAAAGCTACAACTTGGGTCAAAACATTAAAACTTGATTCAATAAAACTTAATTAAACCAATGCTTGAAACATTGAATTGTCATTTATACAGACAGCTGTGCTTTCTGAGGTTAGCTCAATTTAACTTACAGCATTTTACTTGTAAGATTTCTTGCTAATATTTCCTCTGACCACTTCTGTTTTGTCTGGAAGTGACCTCATTCTATGGTATGCTGCTACATTGCTAAATAAAAACTCTCCACAACCTCAACCAAGAACTCTGTGGGTTACAAGATGTACAGTAAGATATAAAAGGTAAAGTCAACACAGTCATAGGGTTGCTTCCTCACTAGATGACTGGTGGTGGTTTAACCTGAAGGTCACCACACCTCAGGTGAGGGGAGAGGTCGAGAGGAGAGTCATTCACGGTAACCTCAGCTGGTGTGGGAAGTGAATCCATGCTGTTGGTGTCACACTGCATTGCAAAACAGCCGTCCAGCCAACTAAGCGAACTAATTCCTAAAAGACTCAAATATGCGGTCCAAGAGTACAACAATCTAGTACAATCCTGCCCTATATGCATGCATGCTTTCAGCAGTGGTCAGTGCTCATTTATCAGTAATGAGGGCACTCAATGATCTTCAGTCTTCCTGTAGCATCCAGGCCAAGAGTAGTGTCGCTACTGCGTCCCTGGCTTAGAGTTGGTCATTGAGTACAGATTTAAGACAAATTTGATAAATGCTAAGGCTGAGTAATTTGTTAATTATAAACTGGCACAGAGGCCGCGATTTTGTGTCTGTTAATAAGCATTCTACAATTGCAGGTGCAGAAATGGCAGGATTAAAAAAAATCACAAATTTTGTTTCAAATTGCGTAAATTGCTCACTGTTAGCAGAAAGAAATCTGCAATTAAAATGAAGAAATTGTGTAATATACTGTACAATTGTCATAACTGTAATTATCATCCCTGGTTGAAGTGACCAAAGCTGAAGATGCATGAGAAAGCATTTCCAATGGGATCACTCCACGCAGCTGAAGGTCAGTCTGTCTCAAGAAAAGATAAGGATTCACTTTGACATTAATTAACCAATTCAGGAAGTTGAAGACACTGTCTGAAAAGATCCGCACCATCATCTTGCCATAGTAGAGGCCAGTGGGGAGTCCAGAATTAGAGGGGCATAGGTTTAGGGTGAGAGGGGAAAGATATGAAAGAGACCTAAGGGGCAACTTTTTCACGCAGAGGATAGTACATTTATGGAATGAGCTGCCAGAGGATGTGGTGGAGGCTGGTACAATTGCAACATTTAAAAGACATTTGGATGGGTATATGAATAGGAAGGGTTTGGAGGGATATGGACTGGGTGCTGGCAGGTGGGACTAGATTGGGTTGGGATATCTGCTCGGCATGGACAGGTTGGACTGAAGGGTCTGTTTCCATGCTGTACATCTCTATGACTCTATGACCATAGAGGAGAAGATCTTAGCACATGGCAAGCATTTTGTTTTGGGTTCTCCAGTGTAGAATTCTTAAGCGAGAAGATGCTTGGAAATCTTGGAATTTCGGTTGGATTTTATTTTTTATTTATGGGATGTGGGTGTTACAAGAAAAAAACCCAGCATTTATTGCTTATTTGTCATGACATAGAAGGCAGTTAAGGGACAACCACATTGCTGTGGCTCTGGAGTCACATGTGGGCCAGACCAGGTAAGGATGGCAAATTTCCTTTCTGAAAAGGCTTTTCCTACCATTGGACTTTTAATTCCAGATTCTTTTACTGAATTCAAGCTCCACTATTTGCCATGGAGGGATGTGAACTGGAGTCCCCCAGAACATTACCTAGGTCTCTGGATTGACATTCTAGTGATAATGATAGGAGACCATCGCTTCCCCCTTGATCAGCATGACAATAGACAATAGGTGCAGGAGTAGGCCATTCTGCCCTTCAAGCCTGCACCACCACTCATTATGATCAAGGCTGATCATCCTCAATCAGTATCTTGTTCCTGCCTTATCTCCATAGCCCTGGATTCCACTATCCTTGAGAGCTCTATCCAACTCTATCCAGAGTGTCCAATCCTTTAATAATCTTATACGTCTCAATCAGATCCCCTCTCAGTCTTCTAAACTCAAGGGTATACAAGCCCAGTCGCTCCAATCTTTCAACATAAGATCGTCCCGCCATTCCAGGGATTGACCTTGTGAACTTAGGCTGCACTCCCTCAATAGCCAGACCAACGTAGGCTCTTTACCCGTTAATATCTAACGTCAAAATCCACATGGATTAGAGGCACAATTAGTTGGCCTATATAGATTTATAAAGACATTATGTCAATAACAACACCACATTCTCTTTGTTAGAAATTGAATAAACTAAGCAGATTATAGCTTCTGAAACACATCCATGAGAAAGTGAGGACTGCAGATATTGGAGATCAGAGTCGGAGTGTGGTGGTGGAAAAGCACAGCAGGTCAGGCCACATCCAAGGAGTGGGAGAATCAACCTTTTGAGCATAAACCCAGGGCTTTTGCCCAAAAACGTTGATTCTCCTGCTTTTCAGATGCTGCCTGACCTGCTGTGTTTTTCCACCACCGCACTCTCGACTGAAATACATCTATGACATGGAAATATTTGCCACAGATGCAATTTACTTTTGGTTGTTCGTTAGAAGCTAACCAGTTCTAAATTAAATATCTCTAGTAGAATGCTGCAAAAAAGTGGAGCAGACCAAATGAACTCGCTCTCCGCCAATTCACAATTGATGTTACAGATTGCTCAGGGAGCCTGGTTGCTGTGACACATGCACTTCACATACATTTTGTCATGTGCCAGATATGGATGCTAATGGGAGCGGCTCGAGTTTCCTTTCCATCACATGCTGCCCATGAGTATTTCCCTTGTTTACTGCCTACCATTGTCATGTGTTATAAAGATTTGCAGACTGGTCACCAATCTGTTTGACTCAGTTATGAACGTAGCTTCCTTTACATTAGGTCCTGCGGTAGAATTCGAACCCAGCATTTCTGACTGAAAGTCAGGTGTGTTACCCATTGCAGCAAATTCTCCTTCCTAGTACATACAACACAGTCCAAATTTCCCTTCAGGTCTATAATTCAGACCTTAGACTCTCAGTTAAACATTTTGGGTATTTGTTTGCTGTTTCTTTGAGGAGCTTTCTATCTTTTTTTTAAAGTTTTGGCTTTGTAAAAGAATGAAGCAATGAACCTACCTGAACATAATTCCTTAACCATACTAACCATATAAGTTTAATAAACTTATTAAACCAGAAGTCTATTTAAATACTATAGGGTGGAATGACACCTCAAACTAATACAACCAGATATAAAGATATCAATTGCTTGATATTGGGGTCAACTAAATTTATTAAAATAATTGATTCAAGTTTCACTAGGGCTCTGTGCGGGAGACAGTGGGTTGATTGTTAGGGATGCTTTTCTTGTAAAAGTGAGTCATAGAGACATCCAGCACAGTTTTCATCCATTCTGACAGAAATTCTCAAGTCAAGAATGCATCTGGTTTCATAACATGGTTGAATTTCTGAACATTTAGCTTTGTAAAGCAGGAAGTCTACCAAATATCTGACCAAATGTTACTGCTTATCAAGTTGGCTGAGTGATCTACTTGCCTTTACAAGGAAAGGGAAGAGATATTTCTCAATCCAATGTAACAGTTCTGAAATCAATCTTTGGGGATGGATGTAGAAACCTTCAATGAGACTTTTCACATTGCCTTAAAACCATGCCTTTTATAACACAGCTAACCATTCCCTTCATAAACATGATTGAGAGATCCCTTTCTTGAAATTGTTAAATGTCTGGCTTCCTCAATGAGGTCACACCATGGTTCCTGTGGTGACTCATACTGTATTGGGTTAAGGATGAGCTGCAAAGATCATTGCCTTCACTAATCTCTTGCTAATGCAGAGGACTGCTGTATGCATCCAGTTATGTACAGCCATATCGAAAAATATGGTACAGAACCTGTGGAATAAAAATGGCATGCAAACAATGTATAACATAAGCAATGTGCAAACAGACCAGCAATCTGACTCTACTTGGGATGTGGATGTCACTGGCTGGGCCAGCATTAATTGCCCATGTATCGTCCCCCCGGAGACTGTAGTGGTGAGCTGCCTACTTAAACCGGTGCAGTCCATGTGCTGTAGGAAGACCTGCAATGACATCTGGGGAAGCATTCCAGGATTTGGGCCAATATTTGGGCGTAGCTTCTCCAACATTCTCCACACAACAATCAAAGTGAGGTCATACACACTGGTCGGAAGTGTAGAGACATGGACTATTTTCTCAATGGGGACAAAATTCAGAAGTCTGAAGTGCAAAGAGGCTTGGAAACTCCAGTCCAGAATTCTCTCAATGTAAGCTTGCAGATGGAGTCAGTAGTTACGAAGGCAAATGCAATGACAGCACTGATTTTGACAGGACTTGAATATAAAAGCAGGGAAGTACTTCTGAGGCTCTAAAAGACGCTGGTCAGGCCACATTTGGAGTACTGCGTGCAGGTTTGGGCCCCCCTACCTCAGGGAGGATCTACTGACCCTGGAACATGTTCAGAGGAGATTCACGAGAATGGCCCCAGAAATGAAAAGCTTAACATGAGGACTACTTGAGGACTCTGGGTTTATACTTGAGAGTTGAGAAAGATGGGGGGGGGGGGGGGATCTAATTGAAACTTAGAATACTGAATGGTCTGGACAGAGTGAATGTTGGAAAGATGTTTCCATTAGTAGGAGAGACTAGGACCTGAGGGTAAAGCCTGCGAGTGAAGGGAAGACCTTTTAATACGGATTCAAGGAGAAACTTCTTCAGCCAGAGAGTGGTGAATTTATGGAATTCACTGCCATAGAAGGCTGTGGAGGCCAGGTCAATGAGTATATTTAAGACTGAGATAAATAGGTTCTTGACTATCAAGGGGATCAAGGGTTACGGGGAGAAAGGGTTAGGGTTGAGAAACTTATCAACCATGATTAATGCTGGAGCAGGTTCGATGGGCTGAATAGTCCAAGTTCTGCTCCTATGTCTTATCATCTTATGAATTATTGACACAATCACAGCAGTGACATCCAGTTAGAGTCATGCTTTGATCAGATGGAGGAGGTCAGAACCGTGCTGTTATTGGTAGACATGTGGGTGAAAACAAAGCTTAAATTAAAAATTTCTACATCCTTAACTAAGTAACACTGAAATTTATGTGCAAATGAAAGCAGACTTCTTTTGTAAATATTCCATTTGATCGGTCTCAGGAAATGAGGTGGTTGCATCCAGGTCACATTCATTGCTTATTTTTGGAGAACAGGATAATGGATTGGTTTTCTGGGTCTCTTCCAGGCAGTAAGACTCAACGATTTTATATGAGATTGTATACGCTACAATGAATGGTGATGGAACGTTCCCTCTCTTGACAGTTTCTGCAGGTCGCAGTTTACAATTCATTTGGCATAGAATTCTAAGAATCAGCAATTGGAGAAATGGTCCTCACCTTTCATCAGGTGTCCCACTAGTGCAAAGTTGAAGTTAGAATTGAAATTGAGGCCCACAAAATGGTCCATCTGCTTGCAATGCCACTCCAAAGGCCTTCTAATCTCCATAAATACTTCTTCTGGACTCTGAAGAGGTAAGAAAAATATTACCATGACAACAGGATAGGGTTGCCCATTCCACAACTGTTGAAAGTCACTACATTCACAAAATCTGACAGGATTCCTAGGGGTTTGTCAGCAACAATCCGATTGATGTTTGTTTTGCCTCTCAGTTTTCTTTTTAAATCATAACGCTATCTGGAGTGACACCCTTTGCAAAATTCACTGACACTTCGGCTCAAGTTTCCATCCACATATCACGGTAAATCCTTGGTAGTTTGTAGATACCTACTAGTGAAGTGACTGAAATGACAACTAATCTGGACTTCACATTCATTAAGACCGGGTCATGGTCTGAGGTCAGAAACAGGAGAGATGGTGTCACACTGCTGGGAGTTTTGTTATAGGCTTCCGCAGAGTTCCAGGGATTCAGGTTGGAGTGAAAGGAATAGGGCAAGCATTATGGGGGACATTAACTTCCGCAACATTGACTGGAAATGCTACAACCCGAGTATATTGGATGGATCAGTTTTTGTCGAATGTGTGCAGGAGGGTTTCCTGACACAGTATGTCAAAGTGGGGAGGCCACACTGGATCTGGTGCTTGGTAATGAACCAGGTCAGGTGTTTGATTTAGTTGTAGGTGATCTCTTTGGAGACAGTGACCATAATTTGGTTATGTTTAGTTTTGTGATGGAAAGGGCAAGAGTTATCGGGGGGGGGGGCGGGGAGGTGAATTATAATGAGATTGGGCAAGAATGGGGGAGCAAAATGCAGGGGATGAGGACAATCGAAATGTGGTTTAAGGAACAGATATTGCGTGCCCTTGATAGGCATGTCCCTGTCAGGCAGGAAGGAAGGAAATGATAAGGTAAGGGAACTGTGGTTTACTACAGAAATTGCATCTCTTGTTAAGTGGAAGGAAGCGACTTATGTGATGGTTCAGATGAGGTGATGGAGCGTTACAGATTAGCAAGGAGGGATTTAAAGAGAGAGAGTTAAGAAGAGCAAAGAGAGGACATGAACAGTCTTTAGTAGGTAGAACAAAGGAGAACCCTAAAGCTTTCTATGATATATGAGAAATAAAAGGATGACTAGGGTAGGAATAGGGCCAGTCAAAGACAGAAGCGGGAAATTGTGTGTGGACCCTGTGAAGATCAGAGGTGCTAAACTAATATATCTCAACGGTTTTCTCTCAGGAAAAGGAGAATATTGTAAAGAAGAAGAATGAGATACATGATATTAGACGAGAAAGGATTGAGGTTAGTAAGGAAGAAGTGTTATCAATTCTAGAAGGTGTGAAAGTAGACAAGTCTCCTGGGCCGGATGGGATTTATCTGAGGATTCTCTGGGAAGCTAGGGAGGTGGTGTTGGAGCCTTTGGCTATGATCTTTGAATCGTCATTGTCTACACGCTTAGTACTAGAGGACTGGAGGATTGCAAATGTTGTGCCCTTGTTAAAGAAGGGCAATAGAGATGGCCCAGGTAATTATAGACCAGTGAGCCTTATGTCTGTTGTAGACAAAGTTTTGGAAAGAATCATAAGGGATAGGATTTATAAGCATCTAGCAAGCAACAATTTGATTGCAGATAGTCAACATGGTTTCGTCAAGGGCAGGTTGTTCTCACAGACCTCATTAAGTTTTTTGAGAAGGTGACCAAGCACATGGATGAGGGTAGGGCAGTTGACATGGTGTACATGGACTTCAGCAAAGCCTTTGATAAGGTTCAACATGGCAGGTGGTTGGAGAAAATGCAGAGGCATGGGATTGACGGTGACTTAGCAGTTTGGATTAGAAACTGGCTTTCTATAAGGCGGCAGAGAGTGGTGGTTGATGGAAAATATTCAGCCTGGAATCCGGTTTCTCGCGGTGCGCCACGAGGATCTGTTTTGGGACCATTGCTGTTTGTCATTTTTATACATTATTTAGATGCAGGCATAGGTGGATGGGTTAGTAAGTTTTCATATGACACTAAAGTTTAAACAGTCCATGAATAAGCACATGGATGATGATGGGATAGCATAGGGTGATGGGCTTAGATTAGATCACAGGTTGGTGCAACATCAAGGGCCGAACGGCCTGTTCTGCACTGTACTGTTCTATGACAAAAACAGCTGAAAATTGATGGGTACAG